>NC_090656.1:76678669-76782680 GCF_040937935.1 Hyperolius riggenbachi | reverse complement strand
ACGCAGGACACCTGAAGAGAGAAGCATGCAGAGGCAGCCATCTTCATTCCCTGAGAGCTTGTTCACATTTAAGGAGTCTTGCGGTTTTTTTTTTTTGGTTTTTTTTGCGCCGCAATTTTTATAAACTCCCTGAAATTGCTTGTGCAATGAATACTTATTAGACAGTTCATATCGGTGTGTTTCGTCCGCTTTCCGCTCAGTAAAGCGCTGCATGTACCATTTTCAGGGTGATTTTGCTACAATGGAAGGTATAGGAAAACACTCCCAAATCGCATCATCCAGCAATAGCGTTCACGTTTTTAAGAATAAATACATTGTATTTATTCTTTTCCAGGTCAGAGTTCACTTCTTGACTTGCGTCAGGAGGTACAAAAACTAATCGCTCTGCAAAAGCGCTTTGAAAAGTGACAAAAAATTGCAGAGCGAAGGTAAGCGCCGGCAGGGGAAAAAATTTGCTCGCAAAACGCAACTGTATGCGATTTTCAGATGTGAACAAAGCCTTACTGCTGTCGAGCGGAGTCAAAAAATCTGATCTGCATGCTCATTCTGGGTCGGTTACCTAAAAGACAACTGTAGTGAGAAGCATATGAAGGCTGCCATATTTATTTCTTTTTAGACAATACCAATTGCCTGGCAGCTCTGCTGATATATTTGGCTGCAGTGGTGTATAACACCAGAAACCAGCATACAGATAATCTTGTCAGATCTGACAATGTGAAATGCCTTATCTGCTGCATGCTTATTCAGAGTCTATGGCTAAGCAGGGCTACCAGGCAACTAACATTGCTTAGAAGAAAATATAGCAACCTACATATATTGCTACAGTTGTCCTTTAAAGTATTAGAAGCCGAGCATGAGCACAGAAGTCTCTCATTGTTAGAGAGTGAAGATGGCAGCCTCCATATTCCTCACTTCAGCACCTTCTTCTTGTAGTGCTGGCGTCCAGGACACTATCTGCATGAAGTTTGTATGTTCTCCCTGTGAGAGGTTCACATACACTGGTTGATTATGCTCCCATATGCCTTTTTAATCGATCCTCATTCGATTAGAACACAAAATTGAAAGTCAATTGATCGGACATGTAGACGCAATTGACTAGTAGGGACTTTACAATTTAGGATTAGATTGCAAGCTCTTCTTTTTAGGGGTCAGTTAAAGGGGCACTACAGTGAAAAATTGTAAAATTTAAAATATGTGCAAACATATACAAATACGAAGTACATTTTTCCAGAGTAAAATTAGTCATAAATTACTTTTCTCCTATGTTGCTGTCACTTACAGTAGGTAGTAGAAATCTGATAGAAGTGACTGGTTTTTGACCAGTCCATCTCTTCATAGGGGTTTCTCAGGGATTTATTTTTCAAAAGCACTTAGTGAATGGCAGTTGCTCTGCCAAACTGTAGTGAGCAAGGAAGCTGGCCAGCATCGTCATTTTTAGGGAATCTCTTTATCAAGAATAAAAGCCTTGCTGAGAATCCCCTATGAAGAGATGGACTAGCTCAAAACCTGTCACTTCTGTCACATAATTTAAATTTTTAAAATTTTGGCTGTAGTGCCCCTTTAAGTTAGTGATATGACTACATAGTCTTTTAAAGTTCTGTGGAATGTCAGCACCACATAAATCCATGAAAACAGGGAGCCCTTTGCACTACACAGATGTAGTGTCAAGTAACAATGAATAAGATTGTACAACCTTAAAGTAATACTGTAGGGGGGTCGGGGGAAAATGAGTTGAACTTACCCGTGGCTTGTAATGGTCCCCCGCAGACATCCTCTGCCCGCGCAGCCACTCACCAATGCTCCGGCCCCGCCTCTGGCTCACTTCTGGAGTTTATGACTTTAAAGTCAGAAAACCCCTGCGCCTGCGTTGCCGTGTCCTCGTTCCCGCTGATGTCACCAGGAGTGTATAGCACAAGCCCAGTATGGTCTGTGCCTGCGCAGTACGCTCCTGGTGACATCAGGGGAAGCGAGGACACGGCAATGCAGGCGCAGGGGTTTTCTGACTTTAAAGTCAGAAATTACAGAAGTGAACCGGAGGCGGGGCCGGAGCATCATTGAGCGGCTGCGCGAGCACAGGATGCCTGCGGGGGACCATTAGAAGCCCCGGGTAAGTTCAACTCCTTTTCCCCCCAACCCCCCCCCCTTACAGTATCCCTTTAGGCATTCAACTTATTACTGGATGTTTAACAATTAGACAGATCAATAAAAACCTTGCATGTATTTATGATTATTTTTATTGAGCCATTCATTTAAAGGGGAACTGAAGAGAGAGGTAAATGGAGGCTGCCATGTTTATTTCCTTTTAAGCAATATCAGTTGCCTGGCAGCCCTGCTGATCCTCTGCCTCTAATGCTATTAGCCATAGCCCCTGAACAAGCATGCAGTAGATCAGGTGTTTCAGACTTTAAAGTCAGATCTGACAAGACTAGCTGCATGCTTGTTTCTGGTGTTATTCAGATACTACTGCAGAGAAATAGACCAGCAGGGCTGCCAGGCAACTGGTATTGATTAAAAGGAAATAAATATGGCAGCCTCCGTATAACTTTCTTCAGTTCCACTTTAACAAAAGGGATGGGACCTCCAGTGGTGCAAGCTGGCGAGCAGGAAGGAAAACTATCATAATCCCATAAATACTGATAGTTTACCTGATCTTGGTGTGGGATGATCTTAAAGTGAACCAAAGGTGAGAAGTATATGGAGGCTGCCATACTAGTTTCCTTTTAAACCATACCAGTTGCCTTGCAGCTCTGCAGTAATGTGTAAAGTATACAGAAACAAGCACCGACATGCAGATAATTCATAATTGTCAGTTAACACCTGACCTGCATATGCCTGAAAGTATTAGAGGCAGAGGATCAGTAAGACACCCAGGCAACTGGTATTGCTTAAAAGGAAACTAATATGGCAGCCTCCATATAACTCGCCTCGGGTTCACTTTAACCTCCTTAGCGGTATGCCCGACAGTGTCGGGCATACCACTCGGTGGCCCCAGGAGTCCCCCATGCTCCCTTAGCGGTAACCCTGAGTCAGGCTCGGGACGGAAATCTGCAGTTCAGAGCAGTAATCCCGAGTTGAATCCATCTGAGGTGTGGCATGTGCAGGGCTGCCTCAGATCTATCTAGCAGTATGATTTTTAATTTGATCTATTTGCTCCAAAACCTTTAGCTAGCACTAGGCTAGCTAGTACACACGTTCGGCACCCCCCGATCCCGCCAGTTAATGTAACACCCCCCTCCCCCCCCCTGTGATCGGCGCAGCCTCCCTCCACAGCTCCGGTCTCTCTATGGGGAGGATCGGTTCTGGTCATGATCCAGGCTGGGTAATGTATAATCGGGGGAACGGTGGCGATCTGAGGGTGCCGGACACGTATACTAGCTAGCCTAGTGCTAGCGAGACGTTTTGGAGCCAATAAATCAAATTAAGCTGGAGACAGAAACGAGCAAAACCTCCTGAGCGGCGTAACGCTCAGGAGGTTAAGCAGGGGTGTGGAGTTGGTACAAAAATCATCCCTAGACTCTTTTATGAAGCCAACTCTGACTCCAGGTACCCAAAATTTCTCAGACTGACTCCTCGACTCCAACTCCTTAGACTAATACTTACCAGGGCTGTGGATTTGGTACAAAAATCATCCAACACAGACTCCTCAGTTTATGAAACCTCCAACTCCTATTCTAGATAGCGAAATTTGCTCAGACTCTTCGCCTCCAACTCCAATTCCACAGCCTTGACTTTGAGGCCATACCCACGCCAAGATCTCATCTGTCAAAATGACAGCTGACCGGTCATTCCAACCGACATCGTGTACCTATCTTTTAACCAATAAGGTAAACCATAGTTAGACGGCCGGAGTGCGACAATGCTTGTGCCTTTTAAAAGGCAGTCATGAACTATCTTTCCGCTAACGCCTATAGAATTTCCCCTTGCATCCCTCTTCGTTTAACAATCCTATCGTTGGTAATCTTCTATGTCTATTGCTGTCGTCCACATCCCATCGGTAAAGATCTTTATTATAAAGATCATGGAAACTTAGTTTGTCAGTTTCCAGCGATTCGGTGGTGCAGTAGGTACTTGGCTTTAAAGTAAACCCGAAGTGGAGAGAAAAAGCTTCCCTATGTAGATGGAACTCTGTGGATCCCATAGAGCCTTCACAGTCCTTGTTCCAGTGCTCGGCTTTGGTGAAATTCTTCTACCAGCACTGTCGACTGTCTTCAGATCTTTCTTGGGGCAGTCTGCCAAAGTACTTAGGTCTACAAATAGTTCCGTAGACTAGCAGATCCTTGGTGTGCATTTGTGAGTCCAGGCTCGCAACATGTGCAGCATGGATGCTCCAATCTTCAGAAGTACTCAGGCGCGAGAACTCCTGATGGCTGCTGAGGAGACCCAAAGGCATGTAAGTGGTGGAACAAGGGGATGACGCGGGAACCACAAAGGCTCTGTGGGATCCAGAGACTTCCCTCTACATGGGCAGCACGGTGGCGTAGTGGTTAGCTCTCTCGCCTTGCAGCGCTGGGTCCCTGGTTCGAATCCCAGCCAGGGCACTATCTGCAAAGAGTTTGTATGTTCTCTGTGTCTGCGTGGGTTTCCTCCGGGTGCTCCGGTTTCCTCCCACATTCCAAAAAAACCATACGGATAAGTTAATTGGCTCCCCCTAAAATTGGCCCTAGACTACAGTACTTACACTACATAATATAGACATATGGCAATGGTAGGGATTAGATTGTGAGCTCCATTGAGGGACAGTTAGTGACAAGATGCATATATACACTGTACAGCGCTGCGTAATATGTCAGCGCTATATAAATACTAAATAATATTATTATTATTATTTTTATTATTATTATTATTATTATTATGTAAGTATCTAACTTGAATAAAGTTTCCTCACTTCAGGCACTTAAGGCTCAGTTCACTCTAGGCTTAATGGTACAATTATTGGACCAATGGACATGTCGACAGATCCTTTGTTACCATTAGATACCCTTAGACGTGTTCTGACATGTCTGTTGTGATGGCATGCACATCCCCATCCTGCATGGACAGAAGTCAGACATGACCTTGTAGCCTGGTACACACTAGGGATGCTCATTCGGATTCCACGGAAGTGCAATTTCCATCGGAATGCGGAAATCGGTAATACAAGTGCGGTAGGTGGATTTCCGCCAGAAATCGTGGAAATTTCCACCGACTTTAACATCTATTTTCTAAAACTATAAAGTCTTTTTGAAAACTTCTTCTTTTCTTTTTTGGTGTTTCTAGGACTTGCGGGGGCTTTGCTATTAACCACTAAAGTCAGCGGATTTTTACTGTAATGTAAAATGCAGAAAATCTGCATCTGCCCTATTTTCTGCATTTTACATTACAGTAAAAATCCACCGACTTTAGCGGTAAATAGCAAAGCCCCTGTAAGTCCTAGAAACACCAAATTTTAAGGGTTTATTAAACCGAATCTTGTGAATAAGATGCAAAAAAAAAAAGGTTTCAAAAAGACCTTAATTTTTGAGAAAATCGATGTTAAAAGCGGGGGAAATTTCTGCGATTTCCGGCGGAAATTCCGCACCAGAATGCGGAAATTGGTAGCGGAATCGGTAATTGGCAATGGCAGAATACGGATTTACAGCGGAATTGGAAATTGGCATTTCCAACCATCCCTAGTACATACCATGCAATTTCCTGTCAGATCGACTAGTCTAATAAGTAATTTCTTACTGGTCTGCTGTGATTTCCGATCGATTTTCGGATCAATTTTGATCATAAAAATAGATCGGACCTGTCGGAAATTGATTCAACTAGTCCATCTGACAGGAAATTGCATGGTGTGTGCCAGGCATTACAACGCAGTGGCGAGAACATCAGATGACCATCCATAGTTATGTTCATCCAGGCTGTGTATGGTCCATCCTGGAACTTTGGTGCACCAAATCAGATTGTCCGCAGCCAAACCTTGAAATATCTTGTGCAGGATTGGACTGTTTGAACACCTCCTCTACCTCTTCATTTTCACATGTAACTATAGCCAGGGCTTCCATCAGTCCTGGGAAAATAATTGTCAGCTGTAAAGTAATTGCTTTTCTGTAGTCTATGCTGCCATTCACATTGCTGTAATCCTGTAGACTAGAGCACAGGTTGTTTGTTTGCTGGGTGAAAACAGGTTACAGGCGTGTTGCGATAACGTTGGGAATGCAGAGGTATTTATTGCAGTCTGTATGACCTTGTTCATTGTGGGAGTCAATGTACAGGCTGTCTTCTTCTGACTACAGTGCTGGCTAGGTGACCCAGCGAGAAAGTCCACAGGGAACAATTCTCCAATAACTACAACTTGAAGCATTCCCACTGGCTGTGGTTGACTAGTGTGGCATTTTACTACAACCAGGAGTGTAACTTCATTGGGCTGGGTCCGGGCTGGGTCCCTCCCAGAAGAGATTTTGGCTGCAATCTAGGGCCAGTTTAGGAAGGCTTAGCCAAATAACCCAGTACTGTAGTATGTTGTTGGTATGTGAGAGGGAACTAGAGAAAGTGGAGGAAACTTTAACACAAGAACTATGAAGGTTGCTATGAATATTGTCCTGGTTGAGAGGTCAATTGGGGGCTTTACAGCTGCAAGGCAAGTGTGAGCACTACAGAGGGAAAGGAGATGGGTTTCTGACCTGCTCTTTAAGCAGCTATGCAAGCTGGAGTTTGGTGTGAAAACCTGCCATAGAAATGTTTACAGCACTCTTTAGGTTCTAATAAACAATTACGTGTAAAAACATGCTGTTGTATTGCAGTCTGATACACCAGTCAGTTTTGTGACTGAAGATGACCTTTACAATGTCGATCTGTAAAAGCGGTTTGGTGATTTGTAGTGCTTTTCATCCAGTGTGAAGGAAGAAGGGGATGGAAGTGGCTCTGTAGCCGCCTGGCTGTGCTCTCTGCAGGCTTTTTCAGGGTGGTCCAGGATTTAATGGCTATTCCATATTTTCTTGAGCACCTAGTAATTCTCTTCCCCCTCCTGCGTACCACAAGTCTTACCTCAGCCATAATACCAGTGTAATCACATTGACATTTACTGCTGTCTGTGAATTGACTGCTGTTCTCCTAACAGGGAACTGCAGTGTTTCTGCCAGTAAAAATGTCAGCTAGTAAAATATATGTGGCTTCCAGGAGTACAATAGTCCAGCTGGCAATATTTCATAGCTGGGAGCTGATGGGGAACGGCTAGGCTGCAGGTTGAAGTGGATCGAGGCTTAGTGGCAGAAACCTTGCATGGCTGGAAGTGGTCTTGGAATTCACAGCTAACAATTGATACTGTTTGTTCTTGAGGGGGCTTTTATGAGCTTTTTTCCTATGCATAAATCTTCATTTTGTAGCAGTGGCTTCCTGATTGTGCTGTGATTGCTGAAGACCGCTGACTGCTACAGCCATGAGCTTGCAGCTTTGAGTCCTGGATTCAGTTACCTTCTGCGGCGCACTGCCCAGTTTCATCTTTGGGGGTTCAGCTTCCGCCCATAATTCAGAAACCATATGGAAGGTAGGATCAATGTTTTCTGTACCAGCATCTTTCCATGTGACATCGGTGGCAAGTGTCATGCAGAGAATTATGTCAGCTTCAGGGGTCAGTCTGCCAATAGGTTTACTACCTGGCACAACTTCATCAGATTTCACCAGCAATAGTGTTGTCCCTTACATATAAGGCTAAAGAGACTATACTTAGAGAACCTGAACTTAAAATAGTCAAAATAAACATACACAGGTCCTAATTACCATCCATGTAGTCTGCTCATCAATCTCTTTAGCCTCTCCTGCGTCCTGTTTGTCCACTGTGAGCAATGGAATTCTCTGTCCTCCATTTTGAAAATGGCCATTACCCCATACCAGCTTCTCGGTCAGCAGACTGTTAAACTGTTATCGCCCACTTGAGCTATAGGGAAACATGGACATTACCTTGCACGTTCAGTTGCAACTGACAGCAACTGGTATATTTCAGTTCTGACAAAATCTTGTCAGAATTGGAAGGGATCACTGTAAGAAGAAAATGATGATGAGCTTCTGAGGAACTAATGGTGAGGTAAGTATGTAATAATCATTTGCAGGTACATCATGGGTTTTTTAAATTTTACTCAGTTCAGGTTCCCTTTAAAGGGAACCTGCGGTAACAGGGATATGGAGGCTGCCATATATATTTCCTTGTAAACAATGCCAGTTGCTTGGTAGCACTGTTGAACTTCTGGCATAAGTAGTGTCTGAGTCAAAACCCTGGAACAAGCATATATGGGTAATCCAGTAAAAACCCTGTCAGCCGAGTCTGATTACCTGATCTGCTGCATGCTTGTTCAGGGTCTATGGCTAAAAGTATTAGAGACAAAGGGTCAGCAGGGCTGCCAGGCAACTGGTATTGTTAAAAAGTAAACAAATATGGCAGCCTCCATATTCCTCTCACCTCGGGTATGCTTTAAAACTGGTGCTGCGGGAAAATGTCTGCAAGCAGAAGATTGGTAAATTAGCGATACTTTACTATGAATTGCTGGGTTATTCCGATAGTAAAAATTATCTAAAGATTACCAATACTCTATGGCCCAACTTAATCTTACACTCACAGGAGCCGTCTCTCTTTATGCCTAACCCCAACTGTATTAGAGGCAGAGGATCAGCAGGACAGCCAGGCAATCTGTATTGTTTAAAAATAAACCATTATTCCAGCCTCCATATCCCTCTCACCACAGGTTCCCTTTGAGTGACAGGACTGCTGGCTTGCAGTGCATGAGTTGACAATCTGTTTCGGTCCCTTCCCATGTCCTAAAAACACTGATGCAGGGCTGGCATAAGGCTCGGTTCACGCTTGTTACATTTGGGTATCACTCTTATATCTGTGTTCCATCCACTCTGCATAACCATTGTTCATCTGTTCTCTGGTTCTCCTCTCCCTGCCATATTTATTTCCTTCCTTGTAAGCCATGCTGATCCTCTGCCTCTAGTACTTTTAGCCATAGACCCTGAACAAGCATACAGCAGATCAGGTTATCACTATTGTCTGATCTGACAGGAATAGCTGCATGCTTGGTTCTGCTGGTGTTCAGACACTACTGCAGCCAAATAGATCAGGAGGGCCGCCAGGCAACTGGTATTGTTTACAAGGTAATGTCAGCCTCCATACACCTTTCACCTCGGGTTCATGTTAAGGTTCATGCTGCCCTGTATGAAGTATTAGTATTAGTATAGTGCCCTAATTTGGGCAATTGAATACTTCCCCTTCTAATACTAAACATGCTTTTTACTACAAAACTGTTAAAATATTTTATCGCAATAAACCAATGTGTAGTTATGCATTTAGTTTACAAGAAACAAAGGATCTCAATCGGGGTTACCCAACATCTCTGCAAAACTTATTTCATTCACGCTAAAAGTTAAGTTGAGTAAATTGAGGCTGGGGGGGTTAGATGAAGTGCAATCATGTAGTGTTTTTACACATTGCAGTTTTTTTGGGTTGAAGATGAGTCTTTATGACCAGGACAAGCGTTCCCTTGTAACTGGAGATTTTTCTTGCCAGGTCCCAACTTGAACAACAAGCCCTTCCGAGCCACCTACATCTGGAGCAGCATCATCCACGCTCTGCACACTCAGGTGGAGGTGAAGAAGAGGCGTCACCACCTCAAGTCCCACCCGGATTGTTTCATTGGCTCAGATGCTGTGGACGTTGTGTTTGCCCACTTGGTGCAGCACAAGTACTTTGGCGATGCCGACATCCCCCGCTCCAAGGTGGTGCGAGTGTGCCAGGCGCTCATGGACTGCAAAGTGTTTGAATCTGTGCTGAGCTCCTGTGTGTTTGGAAAGGAAAAGAAGCGCTCTGTGTTTGAGGACAGCAGCTGCAGCCTGTACAGGTTCCTTAATGTACCCAGCTACCCTTCCGGACAGATCGAAAAGAGCATGGGCCGATGTACCCCTCAGAGGTATGTAGAAAAGCAGAATGGCGTATTAGGCTGGGGGTCAGGCATCAAAAAGCTCAAAGTAAATGCTTATCTAAGAGGCAAGCCTGTGGATCCTATAGACGCACCCCCCCCCCTCCCCAAGATTACTGATAAGGGTTTGTCCGTAAGATCATTAGGGTGCACTCCTAATCAGGCACAAGCGTGACTGTACTGCGCCTGTGAGAGTAGGGCTACACTTGTCCTCATTGGGAACAAGCGTGACTGTACTGCGCCTGTGAGAGTAGGGCTGCACTTGTCCTCATCGGGAGACGGGAACAAGCGTGACTGTACTGCGCTTGTGCCCAGTATGGCTGCACTTGTCCTCATCAGGCACAAGCGGGACTGTACTGCGCCTGTGCCCAGTATGGCTGCAATTGTCCTCATCTGGCACAAGCGGGACTGTACTGCGCCTGTGCCCAGTATGGCTGCAATTGTCCTCATCTGGCACAAGCGGGACTGTACTGCGCCTGTGCGAGTATGGCTGTACTTGTCCTTATCAGGCACAAGCGTGACTACTGCGTCTGTGCGAGCATGGCTGCACTTGTCCTCATTAGGCCCATATATGATTGTACTGCACTTGTGCCAGTATGGCTGCACTTGTCCTCATCAGGCATAAGCGTGACTTTACTGCGCCTGTGCGAGTATGGCTGCATTTGTCCTCATCGGGCACAAGTGTGACTACTGCATCTTGGTGAGTGTGGCTGCACTTGTCCTCATCAGGCACAAGCGTGACTGTATTGCACGTGTGAGTATGGCTGCACTTGTCCTCGTCCTCATCGCGCACAAGTGTGACTGTACTGCACCTGTGAGTATGCCTGCACTTGTCCTCATCGGGCACAAGCGTGACTGTACTGCACCTGTGCGAGTATGGCTTCACTTGTCATCAGGCACAAGCGTGACTGTACTGCGCCTGTGTGAGTATAGCTGCACTTGTCCTCATTGGGCACAAGCGTGACTGTACTGCGCTTGTGCCAGTATGGCTGCACATGTCCTCATCGGGCACAAGCGTGACTGTACTGCACCTGTGTGAGTATGGCTGCATTTGTCCTAATTGGGCGGGGCCCATATGACTGTACTGCGCTTGTATGGCTGCACTTGTCCTCATCGGGCCCATATGACTGTACTGCGCTTGTATGGCTGCACTTGTCCTCATCGGGCACATATATGACCTGTACTGCATCTGAGCGAGTATGGCTTCACTTGTCCTCATCAGGCAAAAGCGTGACTGTACTGCGCCTGTGCCAGTCTGGCTGCACTTGCCCTCATCAGGCACAAGTGTGACTGTACTGCGCCTTTACGAGTATGGCTACTCTTGTCCTCATCAGGCACACGCGTGACAGTACTGTGCCTGTGAGTATGGCTACACTTGTCCTCATCAGGCATAAGCATGATTGTACTGCGCCTGTGCGAGTATGGCTGCATTTGTCCTTATTGGGCACAAGTATGACTGTACTGCGCTTGAGCCAGTATGGCTGCACTTGTCGTCAGGCACAAGCTTGACTGTACTGCGCCTGTGTGAGTATGGCTGCACTTGTAATCATCAGGCACAAGTGTGACTGTACTGCGCCTGTATGAGTATAGCTGCACTTGTCCTCATTGGGCACAAGCGTGACTGTACTGCGCTTGTGCCAGTATGGCTGCACTTGTCCTCATCGAGCACAAGCGTGACTGTTCTGCACCTGTGCGAGTATGGCTGCATTTGTCCTCATCAAGTACAAACAGGACTGTACTGCGCCTGTTAGTATGGCTGCTCTTGTCCTCCTCAGGCCCATATATGACTGTACTGCGCCTGTGCTAGTATGGCTGCACTTGTCCTCCTCAGGCACTAGCATGACTGTACTGCGCCTGAGCGAATGTGGCTGCACTTGTGCGGTAAGCTTGAACTGCTCGTGCACGAGTGAGTCAGTGCTATTGCACAGACATGGCCATGCACGCGCTGCACACCAGTAGAGTAGCGTGGCTCTGATGTTGCGGAGGGTACCAGGCATTAATGGAGCATAGCGTGAGAAGCCTCTGAATTCTGGAGGATCCTAAGGCCACATACACACATCAGACCATAGTCTTTGGAAAATGAAAGATCACAGACCAATCTTACCACCCTTTCTGTAGTATAAGAGCCATACTCTACACAGTCTTTTCTATGGAGCTGAACTCCACATCAGGAAAAAATCTTTGCAAGATGCTGCACACACAGATGCTGTACAGACACAAAAGATCAGTAGCTGCAAAAGATCTGTTCCTGCCAAAAATCCATTCCTGCAAATTGCAATGATAGTCTATGAGATCTGCAGATCATCATACACACATGATTTAACTGACATTCATCTGCAGATCAGATCCACCAGGATGGATTTTCAGATCTGCAGATGAATGTCAGTTAAATAATGTGTGTATGACGATCTGCAGATCTCATAGACTATCATTGCAATTTGCAGGAATGGATTTTTGGCAGGAACAGATCTTTTGCAGATACTGATCTTTTGTGTCTGTACAGCATCTTTGTGTGCAGCATCTTGCAAAGATTTTTTCCTGATGTGGAGTTCAGCTCCATAGAAAAGACTGTGTAGAGTATGGCTCTTATACTACAGGAAGGGTGGTAAGATTGGTCTGTGATCTTTCATTTTCCAAAGACTATGGTCTGATGTCTGTATGTGGCCTAAGGCTTACTTCTCCTTATGCAAGTGGTTACGTCTTGTCAGTTCACATATTGCAGTGATGTAGCATTGGTTTTTTTTTTTGGTTTTTTTTTTTCCCCCGATGGGACAAGTAGGAGTAAAGCTTCTGAAAGTGACGCTTTGTCGGGGCTTATAATTTTGGTATGGGTTTCCAACACATGCCATATGGTTGCTAACTAATTAGCATTTTGCCAGTTGTGGCTTCTACAGCTTGAAGTGGACCTGAACTTAAAGATAAACTCCAACCTAGAATTGAACTTTATCCCAATCAGTAGCTGATACCCCCTTTTACATGAAAAACCTAATGCTTTTCACAAACAGACCATCAGGGGGCGCTGTATGACTGATTTTGTGCTGAAACCCCTCCCACAAGAAGCTCTGAGTACCGCAGTACTCTGGGCAAACTGCCACAATGTAACAATGTTCACAGACAGGAATTAGCTGTTTACAGCTGTCCCTAACAGCCAAAACAGCTAGGAGCAGCTACATAACCTGCCCACAGTAAAAATAAACCATGTAATGTCAGAATGTAAATCGGGGAGATGAAAGATTTTACAATGAGCAAACACTGACTAAATCATTTATACATAATTATGGTAAAAACTGAAGCACTTTTTTTACTACATTATTTTCACTGGAGTTCCTCTTTAAAACTTCCTCTGGTCTAAAAGATAAGCAACAGCATAGTAACCTTTTAAAGAAAAACATTTTTGTTACAGCTGATATAAATCTGCAGTGTCTACTTCCCGATTTCATGGTAGCAGATATATTAACATCCTGTTTACAAATTAGTTGCTCTGCTGTATCAGAGGAGATTCCTGAGTAGACACTGCTGAGAAATCAATTTACAGTGGTGATTAGTCACAGATAAGGAGGAATTAGGAAGGTTAAACTCTCTAAATACATACAGGGTGTATTTCTGTTTTCCTTCTGTCCTGTGCAAGAGTTCAGGTCCACTTTAAAATGGAAATGTATTTTTTTACCTAGCACATGGTTCCTACTATACTTAGTAAATTTGTCAGTCTCCATATCCCTTTCATTTCAGGTTCCCTTTAATATTAAACAATACCAGTTGCTAGTCTATTGAAACGAACATTTGTGGTTTCCCTGACAAATCCTAATAAGCCATGAAGGTGCATACTGTACATTTTTGGCTTGGACGAATAACCTTCATTTGTAGAAGCAGGAGACCCCTCGCACGACACCTGTGGACATGGCAATTGGTTAAAGAGGCACTGTAGTGACATAGAATGCAGTAGCTTATTTAGGATACCCACTTTTACAGTAATTTTCCTGGTTTAAACATTAGAAACTCTTCCTAGATCTATATATTGCTGTATATTGGTAAGCAACCCTGCCCCACCATTGATGCTTGGCCTAAGCTGAAACCAAGTATATTTTCTACTGGCTTTAGAACTTGCAGTAACCAAACACTCTGCATAGATGTACATGATATGACTAAGGATGTTGCCCCGTATTAAATTTTTAAAATAGAAATCTGGGTGAGAAAATATTTTACAATGGGCAAACCCTAATTCATTTATGATTGTAAAATATAAGCAATTTATCATATAATGTCCTGCCATTCCGTCAGGGAGAGAGATTTTCCATCAGTATTGATGCCAAGTACAGTATTTGACTTGAGACCTTTTTAGGTTAGCCAGGCTTTTTTTTCCTTGCGTTTGTATGCATTGTGCATATTTGCAAAACACACATGAATCTTTGTGCCTTAGTGTACTGTTTACCCATTTAGAAATTTCTGGAAGGATTAATTTAGGGCCGGTTTCCACTAGGTGCGAATTAGTATGGGTTTTTCAGTGCATGAATTCACATAGTAATGCCCGTCAATGGGCCTGTTTCCATTATACAAAATTTGCATCTAGGAAAAATCTGGACAGCAGTGTTTCAATTTTTCGGGTGTGGGTTTTTTTTTTTTTTTTTTTTTTGCCCACTTTCGCACAAGTTTTCGCATCTGTCAATAGAAATGGAAGTGAAAAATTTACGATTGGGCATGCAAATTTGCATAAAAAATGGGTGCATATGTATGCGAATTTGCATGTGATTACGCATGTGGAAATGGCATGGAAATTTGCATGCTTCTAGTGAAAATGTACCCATAGGCTTGACATTCTGGTTCCTGGTGTTTGACCTATAAAAGTACATCTGCTTATTTGGAACCTGTCTCCACATATTCTGTTCTCTCCTGGCCCCTGCTGGGACAGTCTTCTTATCCTGTTTGGATATAATCAAATAGTAACACTGTCAGCTCTGACATTATGGAACTGTTCCAGGAGGGATCATGTGACTTCCAGCAGTTTCCAAGTAAGTAACCGTGATTGTCATAACCACAAACATTACGAATGTCCCTGTTATGTAAAAAAAATATTTTAATAACAGTCTCTGGGTCACAACCTGCAAAACAAACACACACACAATAACTTTGCATAACCCAGAGAGATGAGGAACGGTATCTGCCATCTATCCTGTCTTGTGTTGCTCTAGCCAGTTGAGGCAGTTTTACTGGTCATTGTCTAGCCCTGCGGTCTGTTAGTGTTGTGGTTGTAGGAACTGGATGGTTCTAACTCGCATGTAAGTGATGGCTTCTCTGTAATCTAAGCGACTATCAATAACCTATTTCTTAGAAATCAGTTTTAACTGTGTACAGGTAAATGGTCTGCTCTGTCCTATTAGGTAAGCACTTACTTGGTGCAGGTGTCCCAATATAACAAGCCTGTTCTGAAATTTCAGTGTTTGGGTTCCTAAGACCGGTCAAAGCTTTGCTCCTTTTCAGCTGTTGATTTGTTGTCTAAGATGTATATGGATGTTTATGTGAAGGCTCTCACGTATTCACATTCTAGGTTCAAAGGTAAATGTGCCATTAGTTTGACTCCCCCCCCCTTTGAAGACTTCACTCTTGGAGTCCATTCATATTATACATCCTGGTTTTTACTGTAACGCATGGCAGATGGGCAGTTAACCGAGTACATTTGAAATCGGTGCCGGTAGACTTGGGCACAGAATACAGCCGGTATATGGCTGATCCTGCTTCTGCACAAGTCCGGGCCGTGTTAATTATTATTCCCCCTCCAGGGCGCCACGGATAGTGGGGGAATGATATAATTTGGCTTCCAGCTATTGCTGGAGGCCGAATTATTGTGGTTTTTTTTTTTGGTTTGTTTTGTTTTTTTTTTAAGCAACCTCGGCTCCGTCTTCTGACGGCGCTGACGTTACTGAGCGCTGCAATAGGAGCGATTCCTATTGTAGTCTATGGAGGCGCCGGCTGCGCCCAAATCTAGCAGTGCTGAAAAGCACTGCTCCGAGTTAACATGCTGAAGCCACTATTTGAACAATATCAACTCCTAGTTTGACATTGGAGGCATAAACAAGGGGCTCATCCCCACTTCTGGTTCCCTGAAGAAGGTTGGGATAAGTCCTTGGGGGTGAACACACACTTTTTCCATGATTGTAGATGGTCTATTTCCCAAGTCTTGTGAGCGGTCACTATTGTAATGCTCTGGGGTCTTCGAGAATCTTGCTAGGAGACCCTGTCTGACAATCTGTCCACTCCTCCACAGTACTGAGGGAACCATGACAAGAACATCTCACTGTGGTGCCCCATTGGTCTATTGATATGGACCAATGAGCGTCCTCAGAAGTAAAGACTCTCTCTTTGGTCTTATTAATGACTATCCGGAAACCACTGTGGAACATTCTGATTACCAGGACTGTCATCTTGCTACAGCACTAAACTACGGTAGTTTCAATGAGGGGCTGCTTTGAAAAGGGGTCCTCCTGTGTTACCAGACAAAACTAAAAACAATGCGGGTCACAGTGTAACCTGTAAACGTCAAAGCCTTTCTAATTACATTAAGGGGCGCGGAGCATGTAAAAATTAGTAAATGTTTCAGAGACCCTTTCTAACTAGCTTATATTGTGGGTTGTAAGGGAAAAGTAAGCTTAGAGCTTTACCATGGCTCCATTAGCTCACCATACAGCTCTACCAATCTTGTTTGGTCCTACTTTCTGATAGCAGACTTCATATTAGTATTGCTACTGGAAACTCTCTCCTTACTGCTCATAATGGAACCCCTGTATGCAGGGCTGTGGAGTCGAGGAGTCTGAGTCGGAGCAATTTTGGGTACCTGGAGTCAGAGTTGGTGGTTTCATATACTGAGGAGTTGAAGATTTTTGTACCGACTCCACAGCCCTGAGTATATGGCCACCAGAGTTTAAAGGGAAGAGAATGACTTGCACAGACCTCATGTTTCCATGAGTCATGTTGATGCAGACAAGCCCATAGTTTAAAATAGCTGAAGGAAAGCACAATGGCCTGTCTTCCACTTTGTAAGTACAAATGTCAAACATTTGCCAAGAAGGTGTATAAAGCTTAACTAAACTTAAGGTGGGGGATGGGTGGGGCCATACAGATTATGTATTTATATAGCGCTGACCTCTTCCACTGCGTTTTACATAGTGTATATAGCCATGCCACTAGTGTCCCTCATTGGAGCGCACAATCTAATCCCTTCCAGAATTGGTCATTGGTCATAGTCTTGTGTTACTATTTTTTTTGGGGGGAGGGGGGGTGATGTAATGTGGGAGGAGAAACCCATGCAAAGACTGGGAGACAAACTCCATGCAGATTGGGTTCAGGCACAAAAGGAAACCATGGGCCCAGACTGCAAGTCAAGAGTGCTACCCACTATGCCACCGTGCTGCCCATTATTAGCAGGCATGATGGAAATGGAAGGGATTTTTTAGCATGGAGGACATTACAGATTTTGGGTGACACAAAATATAAGATGTATATAAGTGCTGCCAAAGAGGCGAACCCTGCAGTGCCAGAAAATACCAGTTACCACCTTCCTGTCAGGGACCTTTTTAAACTGGTGGGGTGCGTTGCGGTAGTCTCCTACCATTGCTCATGGCTATAGCCATTACTTCTGCATTGCTGCAGCCTCTCCTAAGGAATCCTGGACTTGGCCACTGACGGTGCAGTTTGCATATTAGAATAAGTGTGACAGCTGTTCATTAGGCACTTGTCGTTAAAAGGATTAGGTTCTTGGAGGTGCTTTAAATGTAAGCTTGACCCATAGAGGGGGTGATTCTTGGATCCACCACCATAAATTGTAAGAAATAAATGCTGTAATGTAGCTTACTGTAAATACACTACCAATTGTAGTGTAAACACTGTGACCTTGCTGCATTGTGTGCTGAATAAGCTGTAATCTGTCACTGGCAGGCATGAACAGGCTGCATTCCCGTCCAGTAACATCCAGTCACAGAACCTGGAAGATCTCTGGGATAACCTCAGTCTGACGCCTGCTGACCCAACACAAATGAATCTGCCTATAGACCTACCTCAGAAAGGTAAGTGTGACAGAACATGCTCCACCCCCAAGTCTGTAAATAAACTGTGCCAAAACATAATATACTGTTTGAGTTGCTTGTCATTGACTTGAGGTGAAACCAGTACATGCCATTTTTCACCACCCTTCATACTAGTTTAGCAGAACTGAGTTAGATGTGACTTGTATAAGAAATTGTAGGCTGAAATCAGATTAAGTGAGAGGTCTATGAAGGCTGCCATTCTGGTGTTATTCAGATACTACTGCAGCCAAATAGATCAGCGGGACTGCCAGGCAACTAGTATTTAAAAAGAAATAAATATGGCAGCCTCCATATTCTTCTCACTTCAGTTGTCCTAGGAGTTGAGAAGTGAAGATAACATGCATATTTACTTACCTGGGGCTTCTTTCAGCCTCTACTCTCGGGTCCCTCGCTGCAGTTCCGTCCTCCATTCTCCCTCAGTCAGGCTCGTAATGATTGCTGACCTGGCCAGGTCAATGTCTTGTGTGTGTACTGCCTGCAATCTTGCTCCTGTAGCCGGGAGAATGTTCCCAGCGACGGGAGAAGACTCTGTCCTGGCTGAGTCGGCGATCATTAGAACCTGACTGCGAAAGACTGGAGAATTGAACTGCTAAGAAACAACCAGAGTCTTCTAGGGGTTGAAGTCCCAGTAAGTAAATGTGCATGTTAACTTCAACTCGCAACTCCTTTTTAAAGAAAACCTTATGTGAGAGGGATATGGAGGCTCATATTTGTTTCTTTTAAACAATGCACATAGACCCCGAACCAGCATGCAGATCAGATGTTTGAATCACACACCTGAAACAAGGATACCAGGCAGCTGGTACTGTTTAAAAGGAATTAAATATGGCCATCCCCGTATCGCCTTAAAGGGATACTTAAGTAAAAAAAAAAAAGATTTTTACTCACCTGGGGCATCCCTCAGCCCCCTGAAGCTGTATGGTGCCCTCGCAGCCCCGCTCCGATCCTCCTGTCCCCGCCGGCGGCTACTTCCGGGTTCGGTGACAGGCTGGGAACGCGAGTGATTCTCAGCGTTCCCCGCCGCTATATCACCCTCTATGCTGCTATAGCGTATATGTTATATACAGCTTCAGGGGTCTGAGGGATGCCCCAGGTGAGTAAAAATCAATTATTTTTTTTTTGTTTTTACTTAAGTATCCCTTTAAGTGAGAAACAGATGATTTGCATAGGCTTGTTCAGGGTCTATGGCTAAAAGTCTAAGAGGCATAGGAACAGAAGGTCAGCCAGGCAAGTTGTATAGTTTAAAAGTAAATGCCAGCCTCCATATCCCTTTCACGTCAGGCATGCTTTAAAGTAGAACACTTGTGCACAAACATAACCTTGTGGGGAGAACCTTTGTATGCCTTACGGAGCATCCCTTTGGTAGTTGGTCATCTCTGTTCAAAACCCTCAGAATGTGGGGGGCACAGATGGAGAGGACCTCCAGAGACCTTCAGGCTTCCAACTTTAAAAATGCATTGGTCCTGCTATTTTTGGGCACTAGCCCTATGAGGTGGCAGTGAAGGTTAGATGCCTTGATTGAAAGAACAGTTACTCAGTTGCCAATGCTGCCTGAAAGCTACATGGCAGTGTTACTGAAGACACTCAACCATTCAAGGGTCACATCAGCATAGAGGTATAGGAGGTCCCAGAAACTAGAACATTTGCCTGGTAGAGACGGTTTTCTGTTCTTAAAACAGGTGTGTGTGTGTGTGTGTGTGTGTGTGTGTGTGTGTGTGTGTGTGTGTGTGTGTGTGTGTGTGTGTGTGTGTGTGTGTGTGTGTGTGTGTGTGTGTCACTCATTTGGATTGATGCATATAACCGTAGTAATATTGGCACGCGCACATGGTGTACTGCAATATTATCCTTCCGCCTGCAGTATTGCGAGTTGCCCAATTTGTGCGCTACGCCAGTAGCAAGACTGTTACTGCTGTAACGTACCTTACTAACTTAAGGCTCGTTAGTAACCTGCGTTACTTCTCAAGCACCATGAGCCGCGCTAATAGCTTAACTCCCAGCACTGCAGGCACAAGTAAGGGTAATATTGCTGTGTTCTGGGTGTGCATGCCAGTCTTACCACTGTTATGTGCATCAACCCCACTGTAGCTCTATTGCCCATATGAGTGATGTCCACATTGTCTGTAAATGAATGTGCTGCCTGAGGGGCTATGACCCTGGATGGTGGAGTAGAGCTGCTATGGAATGCAGACCCGGCCTTTACGTTTTGTACCTAATGAAACTGATGAACACTACACTAGAATGGAATGGGGTTAGCAGTGCTGAGCTAGTAAGCACTATTTATCCTCTATTACTGTATATTTATAAACCTATTATGCAGTGATAGCCCAAATCGGTTTGGTCTTTTCAAATAAGATGTGATGTTGCAAAGCCAAGGAGCAGCACAGTGCGTTTGTACAGAAGCAGTTTACAGACCAGGATCAGTTGATTTTTGGTGCAGGAAAGTAGCTTTGTCAAAATGAAGAAAGACGAAGTTAAAAATCTACAGTGCCACTAGAGGGAGCCCCTACACATGTGAAATAGAACCATGAAAACTTGCCTAAACATCAAAGTATCTTGCTTCAAAATGGGCTTTAACATGCGTCCTAGGAATCGTGTGCTGCACATATGGGGGTTTCCGTTCCTTTTCATGTGTCATCCTTATCTCTGCCGGTCACTTGTAATTTATTAAACAACTGGCTGGTCAAGTGTTAATACTGTACTCATTTATTAAAGAATTTAAAGAACCTTAAATATTTGCCTCCAGGGCAGATCTGCTGCCAGACTGGTAACAAATGCAGCCATTGACTGGAGCACAGTTTACAGCATTGTTCCCATCTTGTTTTCACATTCATTATAAAGTATAATGACTTCAGTGAGTGCCCATGAATGGGATTGTTGTATGTCATTCTCACTGACAGTCTGTCACTTTTTGGCTTTCACTTGGTAGAAGGAAATAATTAGAGGGACTCTTGTATCTGTGGTGATTGTAGTCTGCACGTTGGACTTCAAATGGAAGATGAGCCTTGTTTTTCTCTACAGCTTAATAGTCATGTCTGCTGCAAGGGACTGGTGGAGCCTAGCTTGAGTCAGTTGGTAAACATGAAACCCTCGCCTCAGCTGTATTGCGATCTAGAACTTAACTGCCCCTTTATTTTTATTTCCCCCAAGAGTACCTATATCTTGTAGAAGCTTCTCCTCCATGATCCCTAACAGAGCTCAAACCATTTGCCTGCAGTATTAAGCTACAATCTGAGCTAGAGGTGGTGGGAAGGGGTGCGGCTCAAACACCACTACGGTATGTCAATATTCCATTTTGAAAAGCGACTATGCAGGGCAGTGCCAAACTTGCAGCACCAGCAGGCCTGTCAGTTCGACTTCCGTTTGGGTGCAGTGGCGTAACTAAGGAGCTTGGGGTCCCAGTGCGAGTTTTGCATAGCAAGCAATATTTATATGGCACCCCAAAACCAACCAAGCACAGCTGCAACGTAAAACTGTTCCCTTACACCGATTACACCTCTCGAAGTATAACCACTATGCAATGCACATAAAGAGGTGTTAATCACCATCATAGCGCCGATTAAAAGGTAATAGGATGGATAGAGGGCTCCATAGTGGTTCCCTCTACTCCAGGGGCCCTGGTGCAAAATGTTGGCCTCAATCTCCCTCACTTCAGTTGTGCTTTAAAGGGAAGGTCCAAGCAAAATAAGTTTCACTTACCTGGGGCTTCTACCAGCCCCATGCAGCCATCCTGTGCCCTCGTAGTCGCTCACTGCTGCTACAGTCCCCCGCTGGCAGCATGCCGACCTTGGAGGTCGGCGGACCGCATTGCGTACATGTTTACGCATTCCCGCTAATGCAGAAACATTAACACTTTTTGCGCATTAGTGGTTTAATGCGTACATTTTTACGCATTAAACTACTAACGCGTAAAAATGTAAGTGTTAATGTTTCTGCACTAGCAGAAATGCGTAAAAATGTACGCAATGCGGCCCGCCGACCTCCGAGGTCGACATGCTGCCAGCGGGGGACTGGAGCAGCAGTGAGTGACTGAGGGCACAGGATGGCTGGTAGAAGCACCAGGTAAGTTAAACTCATTTTTTTTTTTTTCTATTTTGCTTGGACCTTCCCTTTAGTTACGCTAATGCTACTAGTCTGTGACTTAGAGATGTTCACTTCACTTTGTCTTCAAGTTTGCAAAGCTCACGGAGTGAGGCAGTGCCCATAACGCACCTCTTCATAGAGTAGAGCCATTGGCATCAGTTCTTTGTTATTGGAAGCCAGGTGCACATGAAGAACAGCTACTTTATAGCACACCTATAGCTTTTTTTTTTTTTTTTTTTTTTTTACCCTATATTAAATTTTGTAGAAAACTTTTAGGCTATGTTGGTCTATAATTGGCAGCACCTGATCAAGGCTCTACATAGTCCTGTGCGGAAGTGGGCTGCCATAGCGAGATATTATTTAACGCCTTATGGTACAGTGTGGTAGAACGGGTAAAAAGGATAACTGGGACTGACCCACTCATGCACGTTTGTGGTATGACTAATTCTTTGACATAACTGTTCTTCAATCAAATAGAAGAGATTAGTAAATGCTGTTACCATTAACCTTTTTGTTTTTTCTGCTTTTCAGTCCTTGCTGAAGTTTGGCAGGAACAAACTATCTGCCGTCTTCTGCAGCTGGTGGAGCTACCAGTTCTGGACTCATTGTTGGAGAACACATCTACGATGTCTAAAGTCCAAGCACCGAAGAATGAAGAGCTCATCATGACCACCCACTATCTAGACAGAGAAATCCTCAAAGCCTTCAGTATCTCTCAGTAAGTTGCAAGGAAACTGAAAATCTGTAGGATTAGAATTATGAATGATTCAAGATACCAAAAGATTAAAGATTATATCCAGAATTCTAATGGAGTTTGAGCCCATTAGGCTTTCATTTCTGTCTTTTTATATAGAAAATTGCCTTATATACTCATTTAGAAGTCTAGAAATTTTAGGGCTGACTCACAAGATTAATGCCTAAGGATGCCTAAGGGTTGACTTTTAAGCGAGTCGGGCCATAATTTGACTCCTAACCTTTGCAGAGCGAGCCAAAGCAGCCAGCATGCTTTAAAAACCTGGTGCGCCCATGGTGCTGGGGCATCTTGTGGAGCTTCTGCTTCATGTAGTCTTATCCTAGATACTTTGAGCCAATAAAAATCCATCTTAAGAGGGTCAAATATTGGAGTCGGCTTATATACAAGGTCGACTTGTATACAAGGTCGAGTGATATTCGAGGATATACAGGTAGTAAATCTCTGCAATGGTGACAGTAACTTAGTGAAAATATCCTTAACCCTCCTGGCGGTTTGCTAAAAAATCGCCAGGGGGCAGCAAATTTTTTTTTTTTTTTTTTTTTTTTCATGTAGCGAGACAGTCTCGCTGCATGATAGCCGCTGCTCAGCGGCATCCCCCCAGCCCCTCCGATCGCCTCCGGCGATCAGGAGATCCCGTTCAAAGGCGACGGGGCAGGATGACGCCATGGCGACGGTGCGGGATGACGTCACCGTCTGGGGGGGGGCGGCTGCGGCGCGACGGATAGCGGCGGATCGGCGGGTAGCGGCGGCGATCGGGCACTGCACGCAGCTAGCAAAGTGCTAGCTGCGTGCAGCAAAAAAAAAAAAAATTATGCAAATCGGCCCAGCGGGGCCTGAGCGGTGCCTTCCGGCGGCATAGCCCGAGCTCAGCTCGGGCTTACCGCCAGGAAGGTTAAAGATTTTTGGACTATTGGCCTGCAGACCATGTTGGCAATATCCTGGTGATGCCTGGAATATGTAGGGTGACCCTAAAGTGACCTGTATCATGATTGCAAGAAAGCCCCATTGTAAGATTTGATCATTGTTTATCTTTTTTTCTTAGTTTAGGTTTACTTTTAACACTTTGGAATTTGCTTTTGGCACAGTCACAAGCAGAACTTGAGGATGTCTTTAAATGGGACAAAGCAATAAAAACTGGCTAGGATCTGATGCTTTTTTCAGTTTTCAAAACACTAGAAGAATTCTGTTACGCTTGTATGAATTGGGTCAAAGAGACACATCAGTGTTTGTACTAGTAAACCAGTTATCTTTCTTTATCTCTGAGGATTGGTTTCTCCTCTGGCTCATTGGCGTCTGAAAAGCAAGACTTACATAATATGCACACACTTTTGTCATTGAAACAATAAAGGTAGACTGGTCGTTTTACCATCAGATTTGACTAACCGATAGATCCCTCTCTGATCGAATCTGATCAGAGAGGGATCATATATGGCGGGCCTTTACTGCAAACAGATTGTGAATCGATTTCAGCCTGAAACCGATCACAATCTGCTGAGCTGCTGCTGTCGCGAACACCCCCCCCCCCCCCTTCTCCGCATCAGCTCCCGGCGGGCATCTTCTCCACATCCTGGCATAATTTTCTGTCACTCCAGTGACAGTGACAGCGGAAGTTCAAATAGAGCACCCTCTATTTGTACTTCCGCTGTCACTGTAGTGACACAGGAAGTGATGCCGGGATGCGGAAGCTGATGCGGAGAAGATGCCTGCCGGGAGGTGATGCGGAGAAGAAGCCGGGAGCCAGCTTCAGGTAATGTATACCTGCGTCGGACGTATGCTGCTAGCGATGCGCTCCTTACCTGCGGCGATCGACGGTAATTTTCCGCACGGCGCGATCGACAGGACTGATCTATTTCGGGCCGAAATAGATCGAAAATTAGCATGTTGTGTGAACGATTTGACAGCAGATTCAATCCCAGTGATTGAATCTGCTGTCAATCGGCGGGAAATCGGGCCAGTGTATGGCCAAGGGTTATGAGTTTCCCCAATCCCTTCTTCAGCAGCAGTGGAAAATACTTGATGGATTGCTGCACTAATAGGACAGAATGTATGCCAAGCTGCACATCTGTTGACATGGGTACACTGTCAACCAAATTGTACAGTATGTGCACCTGCATTATAATGCATTTTTTAACTCTTTAAACTTTAGTTGTTAGACTTTTTTTGCCTGAAAATTGTGTTTTAACAGGATCTCTGTAGGCACCACACCCAGGGCTCCACTCCTTCCCTGCCAACCAATAGTGATCAGTAGGAGAACTTTCTCTATCTGTAGTTCAGTGCATACACGGGTCGACAGGCCCTTATCAATCGAGCCGCTGATGGCTCGATTTGAGGATTTCCGACGTGTCCGATCACGCGGCGGATCGATTCCACGCTTGATCCCCGCGGGCGGACAATAGAAGACAAACTAAAGGAAGATGAGAAATTCCCGCGGGGACGCGGCGGGAGTCGATCCGGCAGCTAATCGAGCCGCCAGGTCGACTCTTCTATGCCCAGCATAAGACTAAGCTGGACATACACTATTGTCACTCAAGTTTGTTTTTGATTGATATTGATTGATGAGGGCTGAAATAGATCAAAAGATTGCCAATGTTGTGTTGTGTTTGGGATTTTTTTTTTTTTTTTTTTTGACGGTCGGAAAATTGACCATAGCATCAATCATATAGTTAGATCATATTTGAAAACAAAAATGGAGTGGTGATTGATTAGTTTATGGCCAGCTTTAGCATGCATGTCTGTATGCAATGAGTTTCAAACTACCCGATTATCGAATGTCTCCAATTCGCATATTTTCCATTGTAAAACTACAAATGGTTATGATGTTTACATTCCCCAGTTTAGTTTCATTGGGCAGTAGGCTAGTCTGTATAAACTTCTACGGTCTTGTCGCTGACCCTACCAGATTACCTATCTAATAGTCCAGCCAAATCGCTCTTGCATTCCTCTACAGCAGGAGATTCCTGGTCTCTTTTCTCTATACTAAGCTGCATGTTCATGTGCTCATCTAGCTGGATGGACTGTACTTTGCTCATTTAACTCTTGAGGTTGACAGGCTTTTAAAATGTCTCCAGGAATGTAGACTGCTGAGCTTTACAAACCAATCTTGCTTGGCAAATGAAGTGAAAAGGCAAAGTTGGTGAAGTTAGTTTTTGTTTGTACAAGAACAGGAAGAGAACATTTTGCTCGATTTGTGTTATATGCTTGGCTTAATATGATGTCCTTGTTAACTTACTATTGAATATGCCATGTTGTGCGTTTATGGCATTTACCCCCTTTCAGAAAACCTCCTGTGGCTAAATGTGTTGATGTACTTTCCTAGTTGATGTAATAGTTACACGAGTGTCTCCCTCTGGTGGCAGGGCGGATGAATGGGTTTCTGCTGCAGTGGACTGTTTGGAGTTCCTCCCAGATCACAATGTTGTGGACGTGAGCCGGAATCTCCCTGAACAGCCAGACAAGGATGGCTCCTGGAAGCTTCTTCTATTTGAGACCATCAGCAAGTTCTACAGTCACAGCAGAGTTCCACTGGTAACCAACCCGTTCTTTGACATCCACACAGGGATCGCTGAACTATTGGGTAAGAGTCTTAAGTTTAGGGCTATAGAAAATTGAGTCTTCTTGACCTTAAAGCTGGACATACTCAATTTTCACCCTATGTTCCAAAACGATCAATACTTTTTTCTTAAAAGAATCTATTCAGAAGGAATCTATTCCTATCATACACTGCACATCAATTTTCAATAGATTCCAGGAGGAAATCTAACGATTCTGATTCAATCTATAAAGCGATAAACTTCAGTATGGTTGAGCAATTCTTATCGACTAGTGTCTCACACACTACAAGCGATATCCTATATGATTCACCTTCACTAATTGATCCTAGCGATGTTTTGTCTCCATGCTCTGAATGCAAAAATCAATTCAGTCACTCGAATGACATGCGAACAGTAACTGATTCCTGTGCGATCAACCCATATCCCTCTTGATCGACTAAGCTGGTCGATTTGACATACCAGCCACTTTTCATCGATTGGGCAGAATGGTACTCTATTCTTCAAAATGAACAAATCAAATGGTTGATCGTACAGCCAAATCATTAGATGTATGGGCACCTTTAGGGGTCATCAATCTACCAATGCTCTTGCCCTGCTCCCAATTGACCTACATTTTCCGTCCTGTCTGATCTATGCTTTCAATTTTTAGGGGATCAAAATCCATTGTTCTGACATTTTGGGAAATCCATTGTTCTGACATTTTGGGAAATTGATTCCCAGCTGTTGAATCGAATCTGCAGGGAATTGAATGGGAAAATGTATGTGTATGGGTATCTTTTACATGGTAAAGTTGAAACTTAAAGCCCAACTCCTAATTTATTGGAATGTTGGTCCAGCCCGCTAAGAGACACATTGCTTCCTGATGACAAATGAAGCGGGTACTTATCTGTAGTGCCTCAGGTGTGAGCTACTTGTTAAGAAGCTGATTACACATAAGCTTAGACCTCACATGTTGCAGAGAGTTTAAAGTACATTATCCAGAATGTAGTTACCAAACTATTTAATGGCAAATGACAAGCTGTTTAAATAAGTTACATGGGAACGCGAGATAACACAAAGTATAGAGCCGATAAGTGCTGCAGTTCCGTAGTGTGACCTGTTGAGCAAACAGCTCTGTACGGTGCTATTTGCATGGCTTCTGTGCCTTGTAGGGTGTTTCTTCACTTGGCTTGTCCTAGTATATTTCCATCCTACGTGACTTCTGAGGCTTATGATGACCAGGCGTGATGTCACAGCTGTAGTTTTTGTCTGGTGGTTTTTGTTTACAACCAACCTTGAAATATATTATGGTTATTCTTGGGGTCATATCTAGCAGGAACAGTGGGAACATAATGGCAGTCAGATATGCAGATTAAAGAACTTTAATCCAAAAGCTACTCGAGAAACCTGGGAGACCATGCTTGGTATATGGATCTTGACCCAGTTTTACAGATTCCGTTCGCCTTTTGCATAGTGTTAAAGAGACTCTGAAGCGAGAATAAATCTCGCTTCAGAGCTCATAGTTAGCAGGGGCATTTGTGCCCCTGCTAAAACGCCGCTATCCCGCGGCTAAACGGGGGTCCCTTCACCCCCAAACCCACCTCCGCAAGACTTGGTCGCAAGTTGGTCGTAAATCTTCTTCTTCCTGGAGGCAGGGCTAACTGCTGCAGCCCTGCCTCCATTCGCGTCTATCAGACACGCATCGCCGCCTCTCCCCGCCCCTCTCGGTGAAGGAAGACTGAGGGGCGGAGGAGAGGCGGAGATACGCGGCTGACAGACGCACGTGGGGCAGGGCTGCGGCGGTTAGCCCTGCCCCAACCAGGAAGCGCTCCCCCGCTGCACCAAGGGGATTTGGGGGTGAAGGGACCCCCGTTAAGCCGCGGGATAGCGGCGTTTTAGCAGGGGCACACATGCCCCTGCTAACTATGAGCTTTGAAGTGAGATTTATTCTCGCTTCAGACTCTCTTTAAGGAGTCTGAAGCTTTTTAAAATACCTGTTTTTATGGAGCAGGCTGCTTCAGAATTACAATCCAAACGGATTCACCGCATTCCTGCGGCAGAACGAGGTCTTAATCGCCCTGAAATCCCCAGGGCACAATTCGGGGCTCCTTCCGGGTAGAGGCAGAGCTTTGTGCAGTAGCTCTGCCTCTGCTTCAGTCAATCGCCTCCTCACCCCGCCCCTCTGTCTTCTTTCACTGAGGGGCGGAGATTGAATGCAGCAGAGGCAGAGCTACTGCACACAGCTCTGCCTCCCCAGGCAGCAAAATCCACGACTTGGAAAGTCGTGGAATTTTGCCCTGGGGATTTCATGGGGATAAAGACCTCGTTCTGCCACGGGGATGCAGTGAATCAGTTTGGATTATAATGCTAAAGCAGACTGCTCTATAAAAACAGGTATTTAATGTTTTTTCTGGTGTATTCATTCAAAATCATGGTTTTATGATCTTGCTAAAATGCGCGGATACAGATAAACTAAAACTGGATGTTACCTGAGCAGTCTCTAGTTCTCAAACGCTAACCTGTTTTAGGGCCCTGGCACACTGAAGAGCATTTTGCGAGTTGTTTTGGGTCATTTCAGTTTTAAAAAAATAAAAAAAAGAAGAAAACAAAAAATTATTCTGTTGACTTGCATTAAAATCACAGCAAAATTACTTTGATTGCAATTTTTTTTTTAATATGAAAACTACCTGCAAAATGCTGTCCGGTGTGCCAGAGCCCTTAGTTGCAGTAGACCTTTGGTGTGGTGCTGTGGCTAAAGTTGGGCTTGTATGTTTTCTGTCAGGCAGCCATGAACAGCACTGGAGAGGGACTCTCAAACATGCATGCTGCTATTCAGAGATATTTGTTAACTTTTAAGGGTTGAGTGCTATACAGATGCATTGCTCGACTGCAGACTAATGGCGCACTCTCATGGAAGGGGTGGAAGGATAGTGGTAGAGGTAAGGAGAATGGTCTTCGTCTGCATTCTAATGAGATGATCTGGGAGGCGGGATAGATCGTTGACTCATTAAGGGCACCAGTCACGCTAGATTCTTAGTAGAGGTGGCCCCAACTAACCACCTTGGCCATAAACACCCTTGTGCATGTGTCTAGCTGCAGTACTCATGCGGTGTTTAGGATAGAAGAGAAATGTGTTCTTGATGAACCAGACCCTTCATGATTCAGTCCCATCAATGCATTTGAGCTGTTCACTGCAGTGTAGCATTATTGTCCGTTGTGTCACATTTAATGGAAGTCGATGAAAATGCAAAACATTTCGTTTGGTCTGCGGAAGTCTTTCTTGCAAATTTGAAGTTAGATTTTTGTGTAAATAAACTTCAACGGTATGTACACAACATTTGGCATTCTGAAAAATTGCATACAACATGGGGGGGGAGGGGGGGAATGTGAATGCTGTCGGACTTACCCAGTGTTGAAACGTGTGAGCTGCAGTGTAAGGTACAATTTGTGCCAGCTTCATGTGGCATGCTGCCAATGATTGATCGTCTTCCTTCTGCGATCTGTGCTGATGCCGTCCATCAGTGGCACAAAGCACAGTAAAACTTTGGTCCTCACTGAGTATTAATTGACACGCCTTTGTTCCAGTGTAAGTGGGTTGTGTTATGGCACCTGTTCACCCTGCTTTCCTTAGTGTCCTCACTGATCTCTTACCTCTCCTTAGTTAACGGAAAGACAGATCAAGCACTGGAGGCCACCCAGCTTTGCCTGAAGCTTCTGGATTCACAGTCGCGGGAGGAGTTCAGACGTCTTCTGTATTTCATGGCTGTTGCTGCAGAACCTTCGGAGTTTAGACTGTCAGATGAGGTACTGGCTTTGGGAATGAATAAAGGATGTGAAATGCATTGGTTATAGCTCTGTAAACATGAACTGTTTCATAGCTGGGCTGAATAAAGATGCCCATTCACTAATTGATTATTTTTGCCTGGAGGATTCGATCACTGATGGAATCTGCTAGAGATCGGTTCCCCCAACTTAGCCACTGATCGTAATTTCATTCTATTTCTAGCCATACTGGGTGGTAGATATCACAGGGCTGGGACTGTATTGGAAGTACATCAGCAGCACTGCAGTTCAACACATTTTGAATAGATTTTCAGCATAAAATCACATCTGTGTACTGTGTGGCAGGAATGGATCCCCCTATGATCAGATTCCAATCTATTAATGTATGGCCAACTTGAGAACCAGGAACCAAGTTGTATGATAGGACTACACTCATTGCCAAACCTCCTCCTAGGCTAAAGTTCAAGGGAATTCAAGTTTAACCTAACCATATGTCTGAGCCAGGAGGGCAATACATGGGAAAGCATGCTAATGCTGTGCAGGTAGTGCCCTGGGGGGGGGAGGGAAATGGTACTCTTGCCATGAAAAACTTTAGTCCTAGATCTAACTACAGCCATGGTTTCAGTAACCAGGCAATAGCACGGATTGGTGTACATATTTCCCCCAAACCTCTTTCAGCATAAAGGTGCTGTGTGGAAAAGACATACAGTTTTATAGATTGCCCAGCAAGCTCATGGTGAACCAGAACGCCTAGGAGTGTGTAAGGGGCTAAAAGGGACCAAAAAGTTCTCTTACTAAAATGAGAAGACATTACAGTTTTATAGATTGCCCAGCAAGCTCATGGTGAACCAGAACGCCTAGGAGTGTGTAAGGGGCTAAAAGGGACCAAAAAGTTCTCTTACTAAAATGAGAAGACATTAAATCCTTTGCAACCCTTGCAGGAGCATAACCACACATCATATGGTGCTCCCCCCCCCCCCCCCACAACGAAAATGTGATGGAAGGGCCTCACAGCGCTGGGGCCCCCTGTGGTTGCAGGGAACAATTCCCCCTTCCCCCTATAATTGTTCCCCCTCATCCCTTGGCCTCATGCCGTTTTCTGAGGTCTGCTTGGAAATTTGGTGTTGCTAAAGAGTAGCTGGTCAATGAGATGCAAAGCATTCTGACCTGCATGCAAATTCAATATCACTTCTATGTAGACAGGACTTGTGCGAGTCAAGTGCACTACTTGCCAGATTTGGCCCAATTCCAAGATTCTTACAATATGCATTAAATTTTGCATGAAAATCAGAATTATTTACATCTCATTGGCCATGTCTACTAAAGACTAGAAGATGATGCATTGGACTGGTCAAGCCCCCATTGCAGACTGTCTGCCAGTTCATGCACATACTGTAAGTGACGTATACCTACTCCACAGCAAATCTACCTAAGGTAAGCACAGAGGTATGTTCCTCAGCTCTGTGCAATGTCCGTTCCTTTTCTCGGCTTTTGACTGGAAGAGGCAGGCTTGCCATGTCGTTCCCACCGATCACCCTCCCATTCCCTGCCCATTAATGGGAGTGAATGGGGTGGGGAAGAGGAAGGAATGGGAGGATAATAAGAGAACATCGCAGCAAGACTGCCTCTTTTTGTCTGAAGGTTTGACTTTAGCCAAAAGCAATTTATTTTTTTTCCCAAAGGGGACAAGAAGAGGAATGCTCAATGCCGAGGTTTGTGGATCCAGCATGGACCTACCTCCTTTGCTTACCTTGGGCCACACCTACTTTAAAAGCTCTGGAAGCTTTGATATATAAAGCTGACATGGGGAGGATTGTGTTTCTCATTGGCGGTTTTTACTTGTATCTTTAGTCAATAGACGCATGTGCAAAGCCATGAAATCACACTCCTGATAACAAACATTCCACATTGATTTCATTCTCCTACCTCTACATATAAACAGGAACTTGTATTTTTAAAGCACACTTTAAGTGAGAGACCTATGGAGGTTGTCAGTTATTTCCTTTTAAACTGTGTAAATTGCTAAGCTGTCCTGCTGACTTTCTAATCTTTTAGCCCTAGTCCCTGAGCAAGCATGCAGATCAGATGTTTGGCTGAAGTCTGACTGTATTAGATGCATGTTTGTTTCGGGTGTGATTCCAACACTACTGAAGCCAGGAAGATCCACTGGACTGCTGGGCGGTAACTGGTATTCTTTGAAAGGAAATATGGCCGCCTCCATATGCCTCTCACTTTGGGTAAACTTAAAAAAAAAAAAAATGTAATGAACTGCCATGGCATTGAATTGACTTATTGAACTGTGACCTTCCAGATACAGATCAGACTTTTTAGATCTCTACACATTCTTCATGACTAAGTGGACTTGATCTGAATGAATGTTTGTTCTGAGTTTAGCTGAATGTGTGCACATTATTTGAAGTCATGTATTTTTGGGCCATTATCAATCTTTGTTTTGAGCCAGAGGCCACAAGACCTGTGGCAATTTCCGGAAAAGGCAGAAGGCATGTAAAAGGACAAACTGAAATGAGTTATGTAGGAACGTTCAGTAGGGAGTTCTGTTTTTAGATATCCACCTTGCCTCTCATCTTAACGTAAAAACCCTGAAGTCAGAACCTGAGGTGCAGTGTGAGGTGCTTTACGTAGCAAACATGCCTGATCATTGTAAAATATGTGTGAAATGCTTATGGAGTGTAATGCCCAGGGGTTGATGCTGATTAACCTTTTTTTTTATTTTTAGAGTGAAAATAGGATGACTGTAAAAAGGAAGTTCTCTCGTGCCATTGTCGGTAATAAGAATCTGTCCAAGGGGAAGTCTGACCTGTTGGTTCTCTTCCTACTGGACCATCACAAAGATGTATTCAAGGTTAGTATATGGAAGAGTTTACTAGGAGAGGGGATGGAGCTTGCGGTTTTAATCTCTCAAGTGCTTCTTTATAGATTTAAAGTAGTCCATTTAGGATGTATTTCTAGACTGCTTATCTTGCTTTTTGCAATAAACCATTTGGCATTGGTAGGGCCTTATAACTGAAATTGCTGCAGAGAATTGGTCATTTTGTCTCTACTGGCTGAGATGGAGACCTGTGCTTCGTACACTTAAACTTAAAGGACACCCGAAGCGAAAATAAACTAATGAAATAAACAATTGTATTTATCTTCCTTCTCCTAAAAATGACTTTAAGATAATCCAGTTTATTTTATGTTTAAATCTACTTTTTAAGTTTTAACTTTTGTTTTAGCTCAATGACACATTCATTGAAGTATGCCAGAGCTAAAATCTATGAAACATTGACCCGTTTTTTTTTTTTTTTTTTTTTATCCATTTTCTGCTAGGAAAGTGTTTGATAGTTGGAATTTCTTATCAGTGAGGGTCACACGGTAGTCACTTCATGTCTGAGTCAGAACTGAGTCAGCCACTTGCATACCTGATATTTAACTTTCAAGCAGAGAAAGGAAAAAAAAGAACACCGCATAGTTATTAGTGTGCTTGGCACTGTACATACCTATGTCCAGGCCCGGCCCTAGACCATTTGCCGCCTGAGGCAAACTTTGAAGAAATCGCCGCTGCGCCCCTCCCCCGTGGGTGTGGGGGGGCCGCCCGAGCTGGAGGGGATAGCGGGCAGGAAGGGGGTATTGGGGCTAGCGGCGGGAAAGGGGGTCGGACCCCCCCTCCCTCGCCTGGGTCCCCCGGCCTCCGCTCCCCTCCAGGTTGTTATGCGCGCTGGCTGCGGCTGTAAGAGGCAACGGGCGGGGATCACTCACCTCTTCCTCGTTCAGCCTGCGCTCCACTGACGTCACTTCCTGCTACGCCGCAGGAAGTGACGTCAGTGGAGCGCACGTTGGAACGAGGAAGAGGTGAGTGATCCCCGCCCGTTGCCTCTTACAGCCGCAGCCAGCCAGCCAGCGCGCATAACAAGCTGGAGGGGAGCGGAGGACGGGGGACCCAGGCGAGGGAGGGGGGGTCCGACCCCCCCTCCCCGCCGCTAGGCCCAATACCCCCTTCCTGCCCGCTATTCCCTCCAGCTCGGGCGGCACTCCACACCCACGGACGGGCGGGTGCCGCCCCCTCAGAAGCGCCGCCTGAGGCAAACGTTTCACCCCGCCTCATGGGCGGGCCGGCCCTGCCTATGTATCTCATCATGTCTCATGTCACTTCGGGTATCCTTTAAACGGTGGTTCTCGGCCAAGGCAGTTGAGTGGGGCTGCCTTGACTGAGAATCTAACACAAGTGTAGCTCAGTGACTATCCCTAATGTTTAACAATGTAGGTAAACTGCAATCCGGAGTTTATAAACCCACAGTGACTAAATTAACAGCCTAGTATCAAATGTCAGTTCATTAAAAAAAATTGACAAATTGATACAAGAAAAATAGTTCATACTTTGCTAAAGGAACTTCAAAAGGTACTAGAAGATCACTTGTCGCACATCACCCTGCAATAACAGGGCCGGTTTGTAGTGGTGTTGATCCATGAAAAATGTGGTAGATCATTGTGATGGCGAATCATGAATCGTACTATCGCGAATCAAATACAGATCATGTATATTACAGCATAAAGCATAAGCTTCTTCCTCAGGCTCCATAAGAAATCTGTATTTGAAAGAATGCGTAGATGTTTGCAGGGAGGCGGCGTGTGTAACGGGCTGGCATTCAGCAAGAGGCACTCGGACGCAAATGTCTGACTACATCTGACTGAATGTTGGTGAAACACCATTCCATACGGCTAGTGCACAAGGTGGCAGCACTCCCAACTGACTTATACTGTATATCTGCAATCTATGCTTTAATCAATGATCTCATGACCCATGATACTCTAATGAATCATCAGGTTAGAGTTGCCAGAATTGAAACCGTTCTGTTTTACAATGGTGTGTTTGGCTTGGTCACACTGGAAGCAGTATGGGCTGTTTTAGGTTGCCTTCACAGTGATGCTTTGTTGCAATCCTGGCTTTAAAAGGCTACCTACTGCAGAGGGGAACAGTTGCAGCACGTGTTATATGTGCAACTCTAACAGTACGTACAAAGTATGAACTTCTTGCCTGGAGTAACAAAAAGGCTAGACACGCCCCTGGGAGGACGGTTGTGTGTAGAGGACAATGCCAGAGAAACGCACACTGAAGGAAATTGACCCTTTCAAATTGCAGGTCACTTGCATCTGTGGCCAGTACAGCACAGAATCAGCAGGACCAAGACCGGTAAAAAGGCCTCTGAAAGTTTAGGCGCACCATGTGCTGCTATAGGCCATAATGTGCATTACAGCTACAGAGGCACACAGTAATTTGGACACAGTCAAGACAGAGCCCAAATAACTATAAAAAAAAGTGTAATTTGCCCACCAAGCAAACCTGGCAACTGAATTCTTTCTCCAGAGTTCATGGTGGCCTGGAGGGGGAATAGTAAGGAGCAGGGTGAGCTTTTTCTGCTTTGCCTTGTGCCCAAATTTCTAGGCGCCTTTACCCCTCCTCACTAGACAGCCAAGCAACAATGCTGTGTGGCTGAATCTGATGCTCCTGATTGGACAGTTTATTTAGCTATCTAAACAATTCCTGAATGCACAAATTGTCCAGTTCTCTGCAGTCAGATAAATTGGCCTTATTTGATATTGTAAAGCATTAGAATGTATGACTAGCCAGTAGTGACCTAGATCTGCATTGCAGTGACTGACTGGATTTGTACACACAGTCAGTGTTGGCACCGCCCCACATTTAGCTCTGTGGTCGGATATGGTATTGCAGTAAGGATGCTTCCGTTGATTATTCTTTCATGTTCAGATTCCAGGAAGTTTGCACAAGATGGTCAGTGATAAGCTGGTGGCTATTCATCAAGGAAGAGATCCAGATAAAGACACAGGTGGGTACATCAAGGGGTCATCTACATTATGCAGCTCATCCTGGTTGGTTTGTCAGACTGGTTTCCACATTCACTGATTTTATAGCAAACCTGAACTAAACCTTTCCTCCGCTTTCTCCTAACTTTGGTTCTGACACACAAATGAAAACTGTGCTATTCTCTCCATTTGCGTCATGGCACTTAAAGGGGCACTACAGCGCAAAACTGTAAAAATTTAAAATATGTGCAAGCATATACAAAGTATGTTTCTTCCAGAGTAAAATGAGCCATAAATTACTTTTCTCCTATAATGCTGTCTCTTACAGTAGGCAGTAGAAATCTGACATAAGTGACAGGTTTTGGACTAGTCCATCTCTTCATAGGGGATTCTCAGCAAGGCTTTTATTCTTTATAAAGAGATTCCCTAAAAAGGATTTTTACAATGATGCTGGCCAGCCTCCCTGCTCCCTACAGTTTTTTGGCAATTGGACTGAGCAACTGTAAGTGCTTTTGAAAATAAATATATCCCTGAGAATCCCCTATAAAGAGATGGACTAACCCAAAACCTGTCGCTTCTGTCAGATTTCTACAATCTACTGTAGGTGACAGCAACATAGGAGAAAAGTAATTTATGGCTCATTTTACTCTGTAAGAATACTTATTTGTATATGTTTGCACATATTTTACATTTTACAGTTTTTCGCTGTAGTGCCCCTTTAAATAGATAAGGCAAGGCGCTAAGGGAGTGTAACCAAACCATGCCTGCCAATATTCACCCTTTGCACTCCAAAATTCATGTGCATGGTTACCTATGTCCTCCCCAGTGTCGTCGTCCGCTCCCATGTGTCTAGAATAAAGCAGCAGCACCTCTCACCTCATCTGTCGGAACCCACGGCGATCAGAGACCTCTCCTCCCCCTCACTGCTTCCCTAGGGCTGGTCACGTGTAATGACTTTCAGCAGAAGCCGGCCCTAGGGGGAACAGTGAAGAAGAGGACTGTTGATTGCTGCGGGGTCCAATGGATGAGGCTGGAGACACACTGCTGCTTTTATCTATACATGGGGGGAGCGGAGGACAATAAGGGGGGCATGGGGACACAATTAGTGGGAGAATATCTACAATATGCCCATGGACACCAGATTTTGGTATGTTTTGTTCTCCCCCCAACCCCCCCCCCCCCCCTTGGGTTTTTCCGCTAAACTTAGGTGCATCTTCTAGTCAGAGCATCTTATATTCTAAAAAATATGGTGTATCAAAGTTGCTATCTTGAATAAGATGTGAGTTATTTGGCTGTACTGCTTATCGTGTGGATTCAGTAGCGGCTGAGTTACAAGAAGTGCTCAGCCAGTGACTGTGTACAGATCAGTCATGGAATGAACAGTTTACACTATGGTACCTCTCAACATGCAGAGGACAGAGCAGTGAGGCAATACGACCATGATGATCCTATGCCTATTTAGAATATGTGGCTTTTATTACCCAGGTTTCACCTTCTGCCAAAGAGTGGAAAAAAGTGAACTGGATTCAACGGCGCAAAAAACTACACACACAGAACTATGGACTTTACTTAAAACAATCTATGAAAATACTAGGCTTTCCCCCAAAGAGAAGAAGAGGCTACTGGGCCAGTTCTACAAAAGCCACCCAGAGATCTTCATCCAGTTCTTTGGGGACAAAGTGAGCACAGTTTATACGTAACAACAAAGTGCTGTAAATAACCTGTAATCCATGTAAATGTATAGTGTTAATATTGTATATGTCTGTCTATTTTGCACATTTAATAAAAAAGCTTCATATTTTTTTTTACTTGTCTGAAAAATGTATTTTAAAACTCTGGCATGATGAACAGACTATAAAAATGAGAAACCATCTATGCTTGTGGGTAACTGCAGATCTGACCGGCTGACTGGAAGATGGTCCATGCTTGTGGGTAATTGCAGATCTGACCAGCTGACTGGAAGATGGTCCATGCTTGTGGGTAACTGCAGATCTGACCAGCTGACTGGAAGATGGTCCATGCTTGTGGGTAATCGCAGATCTGACCAGCTTACTGGAAGATGGTCCATGCTTGTGGGTAATTGCAGATCTGACCAGCTGACTGGAAGATGGTCCATGCTTGTGGGTAACTGCAGATCTGACCAGCTGACTGGAAGATGGTCCATGCTTGTGGGCAATTGCAGATCTGACCAGCTGACTGGAAGATGGTCCATGCTTGTGGGCAATTGCAGATCTGACCAGCTGACTGGAAGATGGTCCATGCTTGTGGGCAATTGCAGATCTGACCAGCTGACTGGAAGATGGTCCATGCTTGTGGGTAATTGCAGATCTGACCAGCTGACTGGAAGAGTTGCCCACAAGCATGGTCCATCTTCCAGTCAGCTGGGCAGAAGTGCAGAGTCCATGCTTGTGATTAACTGCAAATCTGCCTATCTGAGTCCATGCTTGTGGTTATATTCAGCTTGGAACTGGGTCAATCCATATTGACAGGTGCATTTGGCCCAATTCCAGGCTGCACATAATGTGCATACAATTTACATGCCAGCTAGAGTTATGACTGACTGACTGACTGACTGACTGACTTTCTGATGGGATGGGAAATAGTATTTCAAGGTTTACAGATTTTTTTTTTTTTTGGCTTATTTAAAGACCAGGCACAGAACATTTATATCGCACTTTTTCTCCTGGTGGACTTACAGCGGTTTAAGCCTGGTGCACGCCTTCAACTTAGGCCAGTCACCACCTCCCATGTAGTATAACTCTCCTACAAATCTGTTTATTGTACTCCAAATCTGGTGGCCCTTGCACTACATGGTGGCAGTGGTATCAAAATTGAAGGAGTGTACCAGGCTTTAGGCCTCTTTCCCAGTGTGACGTTAAAGTTGCACGTTAGAAAATGATCCACAGCAATACAAAGTCTGTGTGACATTCACAGTGCACACGTTGCATTGTGTGTAATGTGTAGCAATATTTAGAAAGTGCTGCATGCTGTGCGTGTAGCAATACATTTGCTGCGTAAGTGTTGCACATGCTTTGTAAGGTTTTGTTTAAAAAAAAAAATGTAACGCATGCCCCGTTTTCGTTCCATGAGTATGCGACGAAAACTGCGTACCAAGAGACACAACTCTATGCAAAATAACGTCCAATTTTATATTCTACATGCGCTGCGTTTGATGCGACGTTAAAGTTGCACAATGTGCCCCTAACGCAACATCCCACTGTGAAAGAGGCCTTGGTCCAGTGTTTTATCTGGGTCATTGTGCCTAAATGGGACCTGGTTTACCAAGGCTTGGCATCATTGGACATAAATGAATTAACTTGGACTGGATTGATTTCAATTTTATTCTTGCAAACTTTAGCACCTAATTGTCACAGCAGATTACAGATGCATACACACATTTTTTTAATTTGCCAATGTACCTCCTCAATGAAGTGTGAGGGACAACAGATTATGAATACTATGAACAGATTGTGTAGTTTGAGAACTTGCCTACACAAAGGTGGTAAACTTGCATCCTTCTGCACATGCGGATGACTTGGTGATATCATGCGCAGAGTGCTCCCGACCACAGGTGTACGCTGTAGGACGCGTGCAGCCCAGCCAGCGCCTGCGCAGTGGTGCCTGACTGGCAACCCAGGAGAGGCGGCCAGAGGGGCATTTAGGTAGGATGTGGGGGCAGAAAAGAGTGGGGAGGGGGGGGGGGAGTGGCAGGCATCAGGACAGGTGACAGTATGCCTGCTCCCCAATTTCTCTAGGTTATTTCAGCTCTTGTATCCTTTAGGCTGGTTTCACAGTGGGATGTTACAGGCGCATGTTAGTGCAGCCTGTAACGCAGCCCACCGCACAGCAATGAAAAATCAATGAGCTGTTCACAGTGCCCCTGTTGCGTTACACAGTAACGCTGCGCCATAAGTCAACGTGCTGCATGCAGTACTTTGTAAGCGGCAGAGCCGCGTTAGACTGCTTGCACATGCTCAGTAACATTGGCGAGGAGCGGAGAACGGCCAGGCACATGGCTAATTAATATTCACTGCACTCAGTGACGTACAGTGTTTACTTCTTGGAACGGCCGCTCTGTGCGGCGATTGGCCGGCGGGACCACGTGATGCCGCATGCGTCCAAGAGTGCGCATCACGGACGCCAGAGTGAGCTGCACAACGCGGCTCACTCTGACGTCCAAAGCAGGGAGCACCAGGTGTTGTGTTAGGGGCACGTTATGCGACCATAACGTCCCCTAAAACGCAACGTCCTGGTGTGAAACCAGCCTTAAGCCACTTCAGGTGCAAAAGAGAGCTTGAAGGAAGCTGAGTTTTCAGGTAGATGTTCTGTACAGCTCGCTCCTTGCTTTCCAAGTTTCCTGCAGATGATGCTTTGGTTTGTGAAACCTGTGCTGCTCTCCAGAAGGCTTTTTGCCTTTCTGTTTTTTAGCCAATCATTTTCCCAGGTTGACACATCGAGTCTGGTTTTAGAACAGTCTCGCCCTTTTACTTTTATTTCACCAGGCATGCCCAAACAAATATAATCCAGATGTATACAAGTTTTGTTTTCTCATTGTTGACCCATCAATGCTGGCCTTGGTCCACCCACTCCTCCTAAGCATCAGGCTTCCATCTGGGATTGTTTGATGAATCTGCAGATATTCTTGAAGTAACTTCAAAACCTATTAATCCCTGTAGCTTACACTTTATCTAAGGCTGTACAATCCCTGTAGCTTACACTTCAGCTGAAACTGTACAAACTGGCTGCTGGCTTTGGCTTCTGTCACGAAACAGCTGCATCAAAGGATAGAATAGTGGATGGATGATCTTTCCGTGAATGTTGGCTATGCACCAAGGGCTTCTAACCCGGGCTCACTCTGAAGTGGATTAAAGCAGAGGGACACTTTTTTTTTTTTTTTTTTGAATCCAAGAAATGTGAAACACATTTTCTACCCTTAATTTTTCTTCGCCTCCCCACTAGTAAGCACTGTGTAATATGTTGGCGCTTTATAAATGCAATAAATAATACTAAAAGGACAGGTTTGAAATGATGTAGAAATGTAAATGCCATAAAGTGCCTGTGGTTCATGTGACTGTCTCCAGCGCTCCTCCTTAGATGGAAGAGTGTTGCATTTAGGGAGATGGAGGTGTGGCTGAACATTTTCTCCACCTTCCTCCTGTTGAGTGCAGCAGAAAGAAATGGTGCATCTCTGGCAACAGTCTCTCTCCTGGGAATTGTCTGTGAAATCCTGTCTGTCAGAGCTGTAATGCTGGGAATGCATGGTTAGATTTTGAGCCATTCAGATGGCTCGATAGATCATTTCCGACATGTCCGATCTTGCGCCTGATCATTTCCACTCTCGATTTTTCATGGGGCACAATGGAAAAAGATAAGAAAAACAAATGGAAGATAAGGGAACCGCCTGCGGAATCGAGTGGCAAAATCGACCTGTGTACTCCCAGCTTAAAACAATGCAGCACTCCAGGTCATGTGACCTCTGTTTATCATGGTTTTTATACCTCCTCCACATTAACCCCACAACAGCTGCCGCACCAGTGGGCATGATCCTTTTCTGCTGCAATACAGAAATAATGTGAGAACTCTGGATTGGGAAGTGGGCAAGCAGACCTCACAGGTAGTGCCCCAGTGTAGTGCTCAAGTGCTGCCATGAATCTCAGAAGTGTAACTCCTGTGCTCATGTAGTATGAAGACCAGGCCAGCCTACACTTTTTTGAATAAGCACATTGTGTAGGTAGGCTCTCGTACTACATGGAAGTGGTAAAATTGGTCAACCATTATCCAAACCGTGAGAAAATATTGTAGAAAGCCTGTCTGTTCCTTCACAACTTGCATAATTTATTTGAAGCATATGTGTCCACATTACCAGCTGAAAAATCCTTACCAAATACAGTACCTTGAATAGAGTAGGAACTCAAAGAGCCAAATATAGTGCAGTTTGTATTGGTAGTTGAAATGAAGTATGATAGAGTAATAAGCTATACTCAAAGCAGGGTTTCCTCTGTATAGGCGGGTGGGGATTGGACCTTACCCCACTCAAGTTAAGTCGCTCTCCATAGATGAGGAAAAAACTGTTGTAACACCCCTTCACCAGGGGTGGACTTGATAGTGTAGTATGGTTACAGAGGTGCCAAAAGGATAAAACTATTTAAAAAGTTTAAATCCTGAGGAGGCAGTGGTGGACTTGCCTCTTCCAAGCAGACACAAAAATTGCTGCTGTGTGTGTTAAATAAAACAAGTTTATGCAATGCATTTTGCAGGTTTGATCCCCTGTTCATCAGGCAATAACTGAGTAATAATGTGGTCCGTACTATAGTGTGTAACGAAGTGTATACAGAGCTCCAAATAAGTAGCCTGGGAACAAACGCTTGCTCTGTTATGGTTGGTTCACACTGCAAAAGCTTTATCCAACTGCTTGTGAATTTCAAAGCTCTTGCTAATGTGTTCTCACCTGAGTGATGGGTTTTTGTAAAAATCCCCCATAGCATTACATTAGCAAGAGCTTTTCAAATCGCAAGTGCTTAAAAAGGTCCTGCAGTGTGAACCTGCCCTTAGGGCTGATTCACACTACAAGAGGTTTTTTAAGCACTAATGTGAAAAGCTCTTGGTTAGTGCAATGCTATTGCTATTTTTACAAAAAACCCATCTCAGGTGAGAGCATGCACATGGGATAACATTAGCAAGAGCTTTTAAAATAGCAAAGCACTCCAAAGCTCTTGTAGTGTGAAACAGCCCTTACTGATATCTGAGTGAATTTCCCAGGTACTAAACTTACAGTGACATGCAGATATCTCTCTTTTCATTTGAAGTAATGTATTGCACAAAAGGTTTAAGAAGAGATGCAATACATTTTACTTTCTGCTTTGTGCAGCCTCATGAGCCAGTGAGGGGAATTCTGGGTTATTTTTTACACCTAGGTGAATACTTCCAGCAAGCTTCCTAAACATGAAAGCAGGTGAAGATTGCAATTGACAGTTAAAATATGAAATGGAATTCATTTAAAACTGGAATGTGTAGTAAAGCTATGTTCTGTTGATTTTAGTACTAAAGTTAGGCTAGCTTTTCATTTTGGTTCTCCATGACCAAGGAGCGGGCGCCATCTCCTAAAGGACAGGAAACATAAGAGTATAGAGTTAGGTGTAGCTAGAAATAATCTGAAATCACAGCAGAATCCCACCCCCCCTCCCAATGAAGCAGCTATCGTGCCTATTCCCAAGATAATATCAAGTAACCTTTGTGCCCCCATTGACACCCCCTCCCCCCCCCCCTCCCCAATCATGGATTCCAAACTCTGGTTTCTCAAGGGCCAGGTTCCTTACACGTTTGGGGCTGAATTAGAGAAGGTATGGTTTATCAAGTAGAACACACTTTTGTCCATCCTAAATACTGGCATGGATTGGGCACAGGAGGACTGGAGTTTTACACCTGTGCCCTAGATAGTTAGTTTTTGGACTGTCTACTAACCCCTTTCTACTGCGGTTTTGGTCCTCTTTCAGGCAGGAGGCTGTACTGCATGCTTGTCAGGCAGCTGTCCATATGATTGGGCCCTTACTGTTGCTGATCCCTTGGGACTACAGGACCAGAATGAGGCAGATTAAGCAGCAAAGGGAATCCTCATTGTATTTGGAGCAATGATTATCTTCCGTAGGGACAGTTGGGAACCATGTAGGTATACGGTCCTAACACCATGCTTTCCAGCCAGTTTCCCCGGAAGTTATCTTCCAACTTCAATCCACAGCTGAAATAATGTTTGACATTGTAACAAAACAACTTGTAGGTTATTTAGGATTTTCTTACTAACTAAAATGAGGCAACTGTTTATATCTTGCATCATCTCTTTTTCTAGTTTATTATTCTGTTTTGGAATATTCTGTGGGCATCATGTTTGATTCTCATTTTATGTAATACAGGAAAGAAAAGAGATCTATTTAATCAACTTTAATGCTGTTACGGAAATGTTCCATCCTGCCAGATTGGCAAGTGCTGTGCTTTGCTCGTACTATTTAGGTTTCATGCTTTGGCTTAGACTGTTTTTGTGTTTTGGATACAGGGATGTGTCTGCAGCCAAATGTACAAACCGAAATGGATTCAGAATGTGTGGCCAACCAAGGGCTATGTTTGTCAGTATATACATCCAGTATATAAACTGTACCCCTAGTATACAGTGGAGTACTGGTACTACTAGGTTTGTGTGTCTGATGTGACTTTTTTTTGGTTTCCTGCAGTGCTGAAACGTTACTAATTTATCACCCTCTTCAGTTGAAAAGTGTAGACTTGTGTAAGTTGGCTGGCACATTTTAACCACTTTTTTTTTACAATTCAGGCCACTGCAGCTTTAAGGGCTTGCTGCAGAGCTGTACAACTCAGCACACATGTGATTTCCAACCCCTCCTCCCCCGGCTTTTCCTTTCAGCCCACAAACCGCTTTCTGTTAAGGGGGCTCTGATTGCTCCTGCAATGCGGGTTTTTTTTCTTTTCCACACCTTTTTCTCCCTCCCCCACCAGTCAATGAACGCAATTGGCTCGCATAGGTATCAGCCTATGAGAGCCAATCACTCTTGTGCCTCCCCAGGGGACAGCTGAGTGACACTGCTATCCCCAGTACAGCACTGCTGTAGAATGCAGCACTGTACAGTGTAAATAGATGGTGAAATAGACGGTGGTTTTGCTGTCTAACAGTCTCCTAGCTGCGATTGCCGCTGGTAGAATTACTGAGTGGATCTCTGCCATTCAAGCAGGGATGTGCACGCGATCCCCCTGCAAACCACGCCCCCAGGACTTATTGGCAATTGGCGTTGTGTGGTCCTGGGGGAGCTGCCGTGTTCACACCTTTCAGTGTGATGCGGTTGTTAGGTAGTTAAAAGCACAAGGTGCTGCTCTGACCAGGGTTGGACCTTCCATGAAGCTACCTGAATCACACGATCTAGGTGGAGAGTTTGGATAAACAGTTTGGGCCACCTGGTGCCTGCCTCCTCTCTTTCCTGGCGCACACGCATCCCCAAATCCGCATCCTCATTCGACTGCTGGCACCTGCCGCCCTCCCTTATGACAGCTTTGAAAGAGGGGATGCTTTAGCACACGACTAATCAGGCAGGGGTTCTGGCACCAGGCTGGCCAATCAGCTGCCTGTGGCACCTTTTGCTAACTGGTGCTGATGGTCTTGTGGGCAGGACCACAGCACTGTCATTGGGCCAACCACTGCACTTGATCAGTAGCAATGACATCTGATAGGTCACTGCTAATGATTGAATTTTCTAGAACAGACTCTGACGCAGGCATGTAGGAACACACATGTATCCTGGACACCATTAACCAGGCAAATTATAGAAACAGCAATATATTGCATATGAATGTCTGTCTATGACCAGTGCTATGCTTTCTGGGAGTTGTAATTCTGTCTATCCCCAATACTATGCTTTCTGGGAAATTCTGTTCCACGTAGACAAGTGAAACACTAAGGACCACAGAGTACATACATCACGGTGCTTCCGCTGCAATGCTGATATGACGTATCTTAAAAACTGCTTAAAGCGGATCCGAGATGAAAAACTAAATATAACAAGTGACTTGTCTATATATCTTATCTAAAGTTTAGATAGTTTACACAGCAAATCTATCTTCAAACAGCTTCAACAGTATATTAATATTTTTCCCTGTGATACAATGGGAGCAGACATGTTTTCTGCTTGTCACTATTACACAATTACACACACAGGCAAGCTTATCTGTATCTAGGCATGCTAATCTGCATATTCTGTGAAAACGCCACTCTTATCGCCTCCATTACACAGGCAACTGATCTGTATCTGCACTGCAGCTCTCAGATTGTGAAAACTCTGCCTCTGAAATCTATAGCTAGTAACACCTTTTTCACCTGCCCAGACTGAAATCCCACAATCCCTTGCAAGCGCCAAGGCACTCTGGAGAAGCTGTAGGTGTGGCTTGTTTAGTTTATAGGAAATTAGGGTATTAAAACAAAACAAAACAAGTAGTTGGCTTGAGGAATGCCCTATAAACTATATGTAAGGAACACAATTATGCAAGGAGTAAAAGTTCATCTCGGATCCACTTTAACAGAATCTTTTTAGAAGACCATCTTGTGTAGAGATATCCAGCTCAAATAATATTTCTTATTTATGAAGTACACTACAATGTTAAATGTATATGCACATCTACAGCTGTGATTTACTGACCAGTGTATGCACATCTTCCAAATCCTTATAGGGCATAAGGCTGTATCTGCAGCAGGCTGTTTGTACTATTTATTAAAACAAATTTTTTCAGTGCAAACACCTTTCAGAGGCATTGGGGGTTCATTCAGAAAACTTATTTATCTAATCCCTCATATTTAGGGCCTATTTCCACTATGCCTGAATCTGGTCCGAATCTGCAGCATGTCCCTCCAGCCAAGAGGGGTGGGGGATCTCGCTAGTGACTTGCAGGCCACATGGCACTGCAGCATGGCTTAGCGATTCAGGCTGCAGCTTAGCAGCAGAACAGGAGCTGAATTGGAAACTGTTGCAGCTCCTAGTGAACACCGGCGCTAACCCACAATTTATCGCTTTATCAGTCTTGTCTCATGCTTTATGTCTCCTCAGTCTTATTTCATAAAATAGAGGCAGTCTGAGGAATTGTGTGGGGCAGTTACCACAGATAATGACTCCTTACCATAGGAGCCATCATCCATAAGGTATGTACACACGTCTGATATTTCTAAATGACTTGTCGTTCAAACCGGTCGTTTGACACTTGCACGTGTGAATGAACGATCGTTAGACTGATCGTTTTGAATGATCCGCTAGGCAGATCCGTGAATTAACTGTCGTTCAAACAATAGTTAGGTCTGTACATGTTTACAAATGACTTGTTGTTTGGAAAAATCCAACGTGTGTATGTACCTTTAGTGTTAAACTGATAGACTTTCAAATGACCAGTCATTTGGATGTTAAATCGGGCGTGTGTAGTCGGTCGTTCAGCTGATGAGACTGGATTAGAACGATCCGCCAAGCGGATCCATTAACCCTCCTGGCGGTTTGCTAAAATCCGCCAGGGGGCAGCAAAGCCTTTTTTTTCCAATAACCCTCCAGGACAGGTGCTACATATGAGATTAGGGCCCGCCCCCAACAGGAAACACAAAGAACTAGCTCTCTATAAGTTCCACCTCTAATCTCTACCTGCCAGTTCTTTGTGTTTCCTGTTCCGGGGAACACCTAGCTCTCTTAGCTAGTTGTGGTCAGCAGCCAGGCAGTGCTGAGGCCATAAGAACTACTATAATGTAGCCCTGTCCTGATGGATATGGTGGCTACCTGGTATCCGGCGTCCGCTTTTGTGGAGGCTGAAGGCGGCTTTGGAGGCAGTCTTGGCGGAGGCTATCCGCGTGTCGGAAGGTGGCTAAACCTGGCGGAGGCGGAGAGGTAGCTGCTAGGTGGGAGTACGCTGAGCAGGGTGTCCGAGCGGAGCATGGGCAAGCCGGCTGTCAGCCATGTACTTCCGCCCTTACGGAAACGTCACGTCCGGTGACGTCATTTCCGCTTCCGGATCACGCGTCTGTCTAGAAGCCGCGGCGTCCATCCTCACACGCGGCTGATGTGTCGGAGGAGATGGACGCTAAACAGAAGACGGCAGATCAGGTAAGAGGCAGTGTCGGAGGACAGGTCGCCCGTCTGGTCTGCGAGGTCTGATGTTGCTGTAGGCCGCAGTCTGGTCAATGGAGGTCTGCAGGGGGTACTTGTATTTGCCTATCTCTGTGGATCTTTTTTATAGCTTGAAAAGATATATATTGATCAGGTGGGCGGCTGTTAAGGGTAAAGCAGTCTGGTTATATTACTCAGAGCACTCGGTTGTTTTTCTACTGATATAAGGATATGGTGAATATTACTATTTGGTCATTGTTACTTATATAGTATATGTGATGATTAATCTCATACTGAGACAGAGCATGGCTTCATAGGATTTGATATTATAGGCTGAACACAGATTGGCCTTCAGGATATATATGGTATTAACATTATATTATGGCATGATGTTAGAATAGCTGGTGATTTTACTGAAAAAGATGGTCTTAGGATAAAACATTGATTATGTTATTTGTATGTTTTCCTAGGATGCTATGGAGTCTGATAACTCTGAGAGGCCCAGGAGTTGCATTCTGTGTAACAAACCTTTACAACAACACTGGCCAAAAGCATCATGTCAGAAATGTATATCTAGTATCATTAATGAGGATAATACAGCTTCATGTAAAGACTTTATGTTCACCATGCGGCAAGAGATGGTGGAGACCTTTAAGGCATTTAGAGAGAGTCTACCAACTACCTCAGCACAAGATCAACAATCAGTGCGTCCTGTTAAACCCAAGAAGGCTACGAGTAAATCTCCCAGGATAATTTATTCCTCAGAGGAAGAGCAGGATAGTCACCATGACACTGGTGAACCAGAATCTAAATCTTCTGAAGAATTGTCAGATTATGAAGATCCTGAGGATGCATTTAAGTCTTCTAGGTTTAAATTTGCTTCTGAAGAGACGGAGGAATTGTTGAAGGCAATTTACTCAACCCTTGATATACCCCAGAAAAAAATCTCTGAGAAATCCTTACATGATAAGTTGTATATGGGTATGGAGCCCTCTGAGCAACTTTGTTTCCCAGTCCACAATTCAATGAAAAATTTAATCACATTACAGTGGAAAGAACCCGATAAGAAATTGTTTATTTCAAAGGGATTCAAAAGGCGGTTTCCTTTCTCAGAAGAGGATGCTAAGTTATGGGAATCATGTCCCAAGCTGGATGCAGCTTTTAGTCAGGTTGAGAAGGATAATGAGTTAGCCTTTGAGGATTTAGGTCGATTAAAAGACCCAGGAGATAAGAGAATTGAATTCTCTCTAAAAAAGGCATGGTCAGCCTGTGCGACTAACTTTAAACCGGCTGCGGCGACAACTTGTGTGTCTCGCACCATGTCAGTATGGTTAGAGAGAATAAAGAAGTTGGTAGAGCAGGATGCCCCTAAAAAAGATATTTTAGAAGCAATTGAGGTTGTGGAAGGAGGCAATGACTATGTCATAGATGCAGCCTCAGAGTCTTTAAGGGTCACAGCTAAATCTACAGCATTAATAAACAATGCACGTCGGAATTTATGGTTAAAAACTTGGGAGGGTAGTCAAGCTTCCAAAGCTAGAGCCTGTAGTCTTCCCTTCCAGGGAAAGTTGTTGTTTGGCCCTCAACTCCAAGAAGTATTGGAGCGGACAGCCAGCAAGAAAACTACATTTCCTAAAAAGAGGAAGTTTGAGCCGAAAAAGAGACCGTTTTTTCGGAGGAATCAGACACAGGGCAGAGATCAACAGAGGCGTAAGCCTTGGATGGGTAATAAGGCGTTTACCAAGAAAAATCCGCTCTTTAGAGCAGCGGAAAATAAAGATAAGCCATGACGCCAACAAGGTGGGAGGAAGGTTAAAAGCATTCCTATTAGGTTGGAAAGAAATAACAAAAAACAAATTTATTCTAGATCTAGTAGAGAATGGATACAAGATTCAGTTTTCAAGTCCTCCTCCCAAACGATTTATTGTCACTCAGGCTCCAAGAATACCAGAGGAAAGGAGGGCCATGCGGCAGATTGTGAAAGATATGCTCGCAAGAGATGTGGTTTGCACAGTGCCTTCCGATCAGGAGGGAGAAGGATTTTATTCCAGAGTGTTTCTGGTAAAAAAACCCACGGGGCAGTATCGATTGATACTAAACCTCAAACCTTTGAATCCTTTCATAAGGTACGAGAGATTCCGAATGGAGACCGTTTTCACAATGCGAAACCTTCTATCCCCAAATTGTTTTATGATCAATATCGATCTAACAGATGCCTATTGGCATATCCCAATAAGAAAAGAGTCTCAAGTTTTCCTTCGGTTCAGTGTAAAGACAAGTGTAGGTCTGGAACATTTTCAATTTTGCTGTCTCCCATTCGGAATCTCGTCGGCACCCAGAATTTTTACAAAAGTCATGGCAGAGATTGTGGGAGCTCTACACCTGAAGGGAATTTTAATAATTCCTTATTTGGACGATTTGTTGGTGGTAGCCGACAGCATACAGAGTCTGGAGAACCACAAGGAGATGGTGATAGGACTATTGGAGCAAACCGGGTGGTTAGTGAATCATCAAAAGTCTTACCTAGTCCCAACACAAGAAATTCAGTTTTTGGGGTTCAGGATAGATTCCATTTCACAAAGATTGTATCTCCCTCAGGACAAGATAGTAAAACTTCAGAAAATGATACAGCAATGTCAGGAGGAAGTTATTACAACAGTAAGGCAGGTAATGAGACTGATCGGTTTTTTAACCTCCACAGCACCTTCAGTATATTGGGCACTGAAACATATAAGACCTCTTCAGCAATGGCTTCTACACAACTGGAAGGGAGCTCATACAGCTTTAGACCAAACTCTTCGCATACCAATAGAGGTAAAACAGACATTAGATTGGTGGATTCAGGAAAACAATCTTACACAAGGTCGACTGTGGAGGTGTCCAGTAACAAGGATCCTAACGACAGATGCCAGTCTCACAGGTTGGGGGGCCCACATAGAAGGCATCTGTTTACAGGGTACCTGGTCAAAGGAGGTAATGTCGCAATCATCAAATTTCCGAGAACTACTTGCAGTAAAGGAAGCTTTGATACAAGCGACATACAGATTAAACGGCCACCATCTACAAGTCCGTTCGGACAACATTACAGTTGTAATGTACTTGAACAAACAAGGAGGAACGAGATCAGATCAGCTTCTAGGGCTGGTGCTGCAGATATTAGACTGGGCAGAGCAGAATCTTCAGTCAATCTCAGCAGTTCATCTCAAGGGGTCTCTAAATACTATGGCAGATCTATTAAGCAGAAAGAAGATGTCAAATTCAGAGCTAAGTCTAAATCCAAAAATATTCAGAGAATTGACACAGAGATGGGGACATCCCCAGATAGATCTGTTTGCCAACTGGGAAAACACGCACTGCACCCGGTTCTTCTCTCTAGACCCAAGAGGAGCTTTAGGAGTAGATGCTTTGGCCCAGACATGGGACTTTCAGATCGCCTATGCATTTCCTCCAATCCCTCTATTGTCAATGGTATTGCAGAAACTAAGAACGACAGCAATGTATCTGATATTGATTGCGCCCAATTGGCCAAAACGACTCTGGTTCCCAATACTAAATTCAATGTTGGTGGACAGACCGATCCATTTGAGAGACAGACACAATGTACTAAGAAAAGAAGGCGAGTTGACTCAGATTCCCAATCTTCAGCTGACAGCGTGGTTTCTGAAGGGCAAATCCTAAGACAAAGAGGTTTATCTGATAGAGTGACAAAGACAATATTAAATAGTAGAAAGAAGGTTACAAGAGCTATTTACTTAAAATATTGGAAAACCTTTTGTAGCTGGAAAAGAGAGGTAGGTCTGAGATCAAATAGACTGGCGACAGTATTAGAATTCTTGCAAGACGGTATTGACAAGAAGCTGGCATTAAGTACATTAAAGGTGCAAGTTGCAGCCCTTTCAGTTTTTCTTAATAGGCGGTTAGCCTTAGAACCATTAGTTATTAGATTTATGAAATCAGTAGAACGATCCAGACCAGTAATAAAACGTTCATATCCTAGATGGGACTTAACCTTAGTGTTAAACACTCTAATGAGTGATGAGTTTGAACCGTTGAGCAGTATTTCATTACGATTGTTGACTATTAAGACAATTTTCCTCGTAGCTATGACCTCAGCAAGGAGGATAAGTGAACTGGAAGCCCTGAGTTCAGTCGAACCTTTTTGTATGATTTTTCATGATAGAGTAGTCCTGAAGACGACAAGTGAATTCTTGCCAAAGGTAGCTACTATATCCAATAGGATGCAAGAGATTGTATTGCCATCCTTTTGCAAAAACGCCACTGATCCCAGAGAGATGAGATGGCATAACTTAGACGTCAGAAGATGTTTACTATATTACCTTGACAGAACTAAGGAATTCAGGAAATCTACAGCATTATTAACTTTTCTGGAGCAACAAGAGGGAAAAGTATGTCCAAGGCATCGATAGCAAGATGGATCAAGATCTGCATTAATGAAGCATATAGACTTAAAGGTATACCATGTCCAAAGGATATAACAGCACATTCAGCTAGGTCAGTTGCAACTTCCTGGGCTTACAGAGCTGGAGCTACGGCAACCGACATCTGCAAGGCGGCAACCTGGAAGACGGTGAACACCTTCATCAGACACTACAGGTTGGATCTACTATCGGCGGAAGAACAGGCTTTTGGAAGGAAAGTTCTTCAAGCTGTGATCCCTCCCTAAGGTTAGTGTTGTTCATTGCATATCATCTCATATGTAGCACCTGTCCTGGAGGGTTATTGGAAAAAACCAAAATTAGCTTACCTGGTAATGCTGTTTTTAATAACCCTCCAGGACAGGTGACCCACCCTAAGACTTATACGTGCACGTAAATAACGGTATGTTGTAAACATGTGTTTATGTAAGTTGTAAGTATATATTTATGTAATATGTAAGGTATTCTATCGGAACAGTTAATTGAGACGTACTGGCAGGTAGAGATTAGAGGTGGAACTTATAGAGAGCTAGTTCTTTGTGTTTCCTGTTGGGGGCGGGCCCTAATCTCATATGTAGCACCTGTCCTGGAGGGTTATTAAAAACAGCATTACCAGGTAAGCTAATTTTGGTTTTTAATTTTTTTTTTTTTTTCATGTAGCGAGACAAGGCAGGATGACGTCACCGACGTTGTGACGTCAAAGGGGACTCCGATCCACCCCACAGCACTGCCTGGAACTGATTGGCCAGCCAGCGCACGGGGTCTGGGGGGGGGGGGGGGTTTGGGGCTCCTGCGGCGTGGCGGATCTGCAAAGTGCTAACTGCGTGTAGCAAAAAACAATTATGCAAACGGCCCAGCGGGGCCTGAGCGGTGCCTTCCGGCGGCATAGCCCGTGCTCAGCACGGGCTTACCGCCTGGGAGGTTAAAACCCATCTTATCAGCTGAACTACCGACTGTACACACACCGATTTGAAGTTCAAACGAGCGGTCGTTTGGAAAAATCCGACGTGTGTACTAGCCTTAAAAGACATTCAAACAAGTCGTTTGATCAGTCATTTAATCTAGTCCATTGTTCTATGCAGTCCACTGTCCATTATCAAGTTGGTTAAACGACATGTAAATTAGCATATCAAACGACATGTTGGTCAGTGTGTACATGATGTCTGAACGACTTGTTGTTTGAACTACAAGTCATTCAAACAAGTCGTTCAGAAATATCAGACGTGTGTACACACCTCTAAGGGATACATCCGAGGAGCATTAAAAAAAAAATCCACCTACCTTGGGCTTCCTCCAGCCCCTGGCATCCATCCTGTGCCCTTGCCGCAGCTCCGCTCCCTGCCGGTGGCCCGGAGTCCCCTCTGGTACCAGAGGCCTACATGCGTTCCAGCACGTGTCTCACCTAGTCGCGCTGATGTCGTTCGGACTGTACTGTGCAGGTGCTGTAGCTCTGCACCTGCGCATTACAGTCTAGAGGACTTCAGTGCGACTCAATAAGCCGCACGCTGGAACGCGTGTTGAGGTCAGCTTTTCCACCGGAGGGGACCGGGAGCCATCGGCTGCGACGAGGGCACAGGACGGCTGCCAGGGGCTGGAGGAAGCCCAAGGTAAGTGGATTTTTTATTTTTATACTCCTTGGACCTTCCCTTTGAATATGCCATTGGCCCGACTAGTGAACCAATGGAGTGCATTCAATAATGGCACAATTTTTTTTTACCACACTGCACAAAAATAGGGTTGATTCACAAAACTTCACTTTAAAAAATATATTACCCAAATTATTTTAAGTGAAAAGTTTTGTGAATCAACTATTATTTTTGTGCAGTGTGGTAAAAAAAATAACCCCAATGATGAAGTTAATACCAAATAAATGGAAGCAAATGTGAAAATGGATGTGGTTTAACCTGCCTGGCGTTCTGATTCGTTTTTTGCAATTTTTTTTTAAAATATATCATGTAGCTAGCCTAGCGCTAGCTACATGATTCCCCCCCTCCCTGCAGCGTCCCTCCCACCCCTCCGATCCCCGCCGGCGCAATCACCCATCCGGAAATCCCATTCTGAACGGGATTTCCAGGAGGGCTTTCCCCGTCGCCATGACGACGCACGTCGTGACGTCACAGGGAGACCCGATCCACCCCTCAGCGCTGCCTGGCACTGATTGGCCAGGCAGCGCACGGGGTCTCGCCTGGGGCCTGCATCGCGGCGGATCTGCGGCGGGCGGCGGCGATCGGACACAACACGCAGCAAGCTAAGTGCTTGCTGCGTGTTTTTTTTTTTTAAATATTCAAATCAGCCCAGCGGGGCCTGAGCGGTGACCTCCGGCGTCTCTGGATGAGCCTAGGTCGTCCACAACGCTAGGGAGGTTAAAAAAAAAAATTAGTGGTGAAGTGGTTAAATAATGCACATTGCCTGGCTTTTCTGCTGATCATCTCTACCTCTAATACTTCGCCATAGACCCTGAACAAGCATGCAGATTAAGTGTTTGACAAAAATCTGACAAGATTAGTCACATGTTTGGTTCAGGTGTGTGATTCAGACACTACTGCAGCTAAAGAGATTAGCAGGGCTGCCAGGCTACTGGCAGTGTTTAAAAGGAAATAAATATGGCTGCCTCCATATCCCCTCTCAGTTCAGGTGTCCGTTCATGTTACCCTTCTCTCCAGTCAGAAAATATATGCAAGCAAAGTGTTCTTGGTGTAAGTGACATAATGAAGCTGTGTAACCAGGAGCCCTGCTGTCATACCACAGAATGACCTTTCATCTTCCTAAACAAACACTCCGCAGGAATGTGTTCAGTAAATTATACCTATGACCTTTGTGTGTAAAGGCGGAGGAATCCTCCTATTTTATTTGGAGCAATGATTGTTGATTAAAGGGAACTGGTCCTTTTCCCTCAGTGAGTGCAGGTTTATTATATCAATGTTTATCTTGGAGGAAGTGTACTCAAGTGCCTGAAGAGTGCTGCCAGGGTTACCACTGCCTGAATGGGAGGAGAAGAGGCACCCAGACAGCTGCATTATTGCATTCACTGCGGGATGCTTTACACTGCTAGAGTTGTGAAGAGCCACTAAATGCAGAGAATCACTTGCAAAGTGTTACCACAAAGTAAAACACATTCACAGCAAGGTTCCTTGCACAACATATGCAATGTGATCCATTGCAACAGACAATATCATTGCATTTCATTGATTGTGGTGAAGTGGGTTCTGTCAGGTTAATGCGCTGCATACAGTGTATTTACAGTGGCAGTAAGGCATGCTTTCATTGTACTGTATGCCTCACTGTATGGTTGCAACTTACCAAATAATGTGCAATACAGGTTTTTGGTTATGTTGCAATTGCATAGAATTGCATTACAGCATGTGAGGGAAAAGGTGCTCCTTCACCACCTATTCCTCACTAAGGTGACCTCATCTAATTTGAGCCCCCTACTTTGCCTCCACCACCACCTAGCCACATCCCACCCCATGCATTCACCTGCCACACCCACCCCACTTTATCCTAAACTCCCATTCTTACCTCCACCCCCATGCAACTCCCACACCACTCCACCACTGACTCCCTGCAACCCCCGCTCTAAACCTGTCTCCATCTCCCCAACAGTTCCTTCCTGCACCCACATTTACTCCCTCTCCTCCCTCATTCCCATCCAGACCTCTCACAAGCACACCACCCCTCTCTCCTGCGGCCTCTGGAATGCTAGGTCCGTCCGCAATAAAAGAACTGAAATCCATGACCTTTTCCTCTCCAATTCCTTTGCCCTCACAGAGACATGGCTCACCCCCTCTGACTCTGCTGCAGCAGCGGCCCCCTCTTATGGGGGGGGGGCTTCACCTCAGTCACACCCCCAGACCAGACAACAGGTCCAGGGGAGGGGTGGGTCTGCTCCTCTCCCCATCCTGCACTTTCCGTGTCCTCACGCCACCCCTTTCCTTAAACTGTACCTCCTTTGAGACACGTTATCTGCCTCTACCATCCCCTTCTGGCAGTCATTGCAGTCCTTTACTGCCCCCCATCCACCTCCACTAATCAATTCCTGGACAACTTGGCCTCTTGGCTCCCACACATCCTCTCCTCTAACCTCCCCACCATCATACTTAGGGACTTCAACATTCCCATGGACAATCCTCACTCCCCCGCAGCCTCTCAACTACTCTCCCTCACTAGTTCCCTTGGCCTCACTCAACACACCAATTCCCCCACCCACCACCCTGGCCACACTCTCGACCTCATTCTCTCTAAATCTGGCACCCTTCCCGACCTGGACATCACACCCTCCCTCCCCCTCCCCCCCCCCCCTCTCTGACCATCACCTTCTCACTTTCTCCATCTCCCCATCATGCTCCCCCCACCCTCCACCACCCTCGGGTCATTGGCAGAGAGATCTGCTTAACCTAGACCCAACTGATACTAAGATGGCGCCACTGGTACTCTGCTTGCAATTCGCTCCATCGCTGCGGCTAGGGGAGGGATGACCTAAGCTGCTGCTGCTCCTCCATCGATGTGGCCATAGTAGGCCAGCCACCTCTGCCCACTACCCCCCCCCCCCCCAGCCCGTCCATGAATGCATCAGGTGGGCCACCAGCCAGCATCATAGTCCCCTGCTCGCAGCCCACAGCAGCAAGGTGAATTCCCCTCAGCCTAAGGTGCACCCTGCACCCCTGGCCTGGGGCCTCAGCCCCACATCATTCTCCTGCCCTGCAGCTCAGCAGGCATTTGGGAATGCCTGCTCCACTTCAAGAGGCTCATTAGGGATTCCTGCATCCACTACCCCAGACGTTTCAGACTGTTTGGGCCAACTAGGCTGCAAGCCTGGGGACGGGGGACTCTTTCCAGCAAAAACAGTCATCCAAGCCACTGAGCCAGGCAGCTAGCCACCACCGCAACCCCCAGGGGATTCTTGGACTCTCTCTCTTTTTTACTCTATTCTTTCCTTCCTCATTTGCTCACTCTTGCTTACTCGCTATTCTGCTCTCTCCTTTCTGCACTATCCTCTTCCAAGGACAGACTGCGGGGCATCTGAAGTGCTGCAGAGTCGTCGAGCGCCGCAACGGAATGTGGACGCTCCGCTCAACATAGCACTCGGTTGCCCCCTTAAGTCCTCCGCTATGCTTGTTTTCTATTGTCTACTTATGTAACTTACACTGTATTTTATTACTGTACCATCACCGACCCTGTACGTGCCAAAAATAATTCCGGATACAACCCCCGTTGTACTTGGCGAAATAAATGATTCTGATTCGGATTCTGAAAACTGCACTAGCCAACCCCCTCCACTCCCTCACATCCACCCTCCCCAACCTTACCTGCCCAAACCACGCTGTGGCCCAATACAACCAGGCCCTTTCAGCAGCCCTAGACATTGCTGCACCCACTGTCTTACGCCCCACCCGTCCCATCAACCCCCAGCCCTGGCACAACGCACACACTCACAATCTCCAAAAACAGACACGTGCCTATGAATGCAAATGGAGGAAATGCCGCCTCAACTCCGACTTCTTGGAGTACAAGGCCAACCTGCAGCTGTTCTATTCTGCATTAACTGATGCCAAACAAAAATACTTTGATGCGCTGATCGGATCCCAAGCCTCCAACCCTCGGCGTCTCTTCGCCACCCTCAACTCCCTCCTTAACCCCACCACTCCTCCCCCCACCTCTGCCCTCTGAGCTACTGATCTGTCCACCCACTTTACCAACAAAATAGCCAGAAATCTCCCGCCTCCACTCCACCGCTTCTTCCTCTCCCCCGCATACCTCTCCCCCACCACTCACCGGCTTTACTCCTATCACAGAGGATGAAGTCAGCTGCCTCCTACCCACCTCCAACCCCCTAGATCCTGTGCCATCCAACTGCCTCCATCCTCACTTCCCTGTTCTGGCTCCTGTCATCTCTCTGTTTAACCCCTCCCTCTCCACGGGCACCTGTCCTCTGACTTCAAACAGGCCACTGTACTTCCCCTACTTAAAAAACCCTCACTAGACCCCTCACTTCCATCCAGCTACCGCCCTATCACATCTAAACTCCTGGAGCGTCTAGTCCACCAACGCATGCCCCATTATCTTGGCTCCAACTCCCTGTTTGACCCCCTACAATCAGGATTTCGGCCAGCCCACTCCACCGAGACTGCCCTCACCATTGTCTTCAATTACCTCACGCTTGCCAAGGCCGAAGGAAAATACACTATCCTTCTCCTCCTAGACCTCTCATCAGCATTCAACACTGTTGACCATTCCCTGCCATCTGTGGGTATCCAAGACCTTGCCCTAGCATGGTTTTCCTCCTACCTCTCAAATTGCTCCTTTAAGACCTCCTTCAATGGTTCCTCCTCAACCTCCATCCCAAGGCTCTGTTCTTTGTCCCATGTTGTTCTCAATCTACACCGCCTCCATCAGAAAACTCATCTCCTCTCTGGGTTTCAACTACCACCTATATGCAGATGAAACACAGATACCACTGACCTCTCCACCACCACCATGGAGAATGTATCCTCCTGCCTCTCGGCTATCTCATCTTGGATGTCTGCCAGGTTCCTAAAGTTGAACCTGGATAAGACTGAACTCCTAATCTTCCTGCCCCGTGCTGTTTCACCTCCCCCCCCCCCCCCCACCCACAGACCTCTATGTCACTGGCAATGGCACAATCATTCGTCCAACCACACAAGCCCGCTGCCTGGGTGTCACCCTGGACTCAGCGCTCTCCTTCACCCCCCACATCCAAACCGTAGTTATGTCCTGCAATTTCCATTTACACAACATCACCAAGATCTGACCTTTCCTGACCCCAGACACTGCCAAACTCCTTATCCATGCCCTCATCATCTCCCACCTGGACTACTGCAACTCCCTCCTGTCAGGCCTTCTCAAAACCGCATCGTTCCCTACAATCCATCAAGAACGCAGCAGCCAGACTCATCTACTCCTCCCACCGGTCTGTCTCCACGACACCCCTACGCAAATCCCTTCATTGGCTTCCAATTCACTTCAGAATTAGCTTCAAGATCCTATGTTTGGCATACAAATCTATACACAAATCCTGCCAAACCTACATCTCTGACCTGGACAGCAGATATACACCTGGCCGTCCACTTCGCTCCTCCAACAACCTCCTCCTAACCACCCCACGCATCTCGCACTCCCATGCACAACTACAGGACTTCACTAGAGCTGCCCCCATCTTGTGGAACTCTCTCCCACTGCCCATCAGGCTTGCCCCCGCCTTCAAAAAAGCACTCAAAACTCACTTCTTCAAGGAGGCCTACATCAACTCAACACTGCCCTAACTCTCTCTGCCGAGAACTTCTTGATGCACCCCCTCCTTTCGTGTCACCAACCCCTCCCTCTAGATTGCAAGCCTTTGGCAGGGCTCTCTCCCCTTGTGTATCATACTTGACTGTGTGCACTTTACCCAGATTTATGGAACTTGTATTTTTACCACTACCACTCCAGTGTATGATCTGGCATTGTCTGCATTATGTTGAGTATCATATTGCTTATTACCTGTATTGTTGTATCTATTATTTATTACCTGTATTGTGCTGTCAACCCTGTTGTCATGGTCTGTAATCCTATTTATTGTACAGCACTGCATAATATGTTGGCGCTATATAAATCCAATAAATAATAATAATGTTGTGCATAGTCTGTAAGGATCCTTAGGCAAAATTTACACTAAGGCATTGCATGGGCGTCCTGTAAAAACAGGATCACAATGAAATGGAGAGAAGATGTCACAATATCAAATTGGGCAAGATTCACAAAGCTTTTTCACCCTATCTAGGTTACATTTTTAAGCTCCCAAAGAGCAAAACTATAATATAATTAGGGTAAGAAAAGTAATACAGAAATGAAGTTAATAAGGAACAACTTACTTTGAGTGATTATTTTGCTTATAAATTTGCGCAAAGGTTATTATTTTTTTTATTTCGGTCAGTGATAGCCAGGGGTGCTCGGATACCCCTTTTTAAAATCCGAATTGATTCGGATCCGGATACCCAGATATCCGGATCCGAATCGGATATCCGAATCCGAACTTTTTGGTATCAGAGTAAACTCAGCTATCCGAATCCAATATCCGAGATATCCGGCCGGATTTCGATATCCGGATAGAAAACCGGAAGTGACCTGAAAATGGCAAAAAGCCCTTTCGGAGGTCTCTCTCTCTCTCTCTCTCTCTCTCTCTCTCTCTCTCCGCCTGACTGCCTTCGAAAGGGATTTTTGCCATTCAAACGGATTTTGGCTTCTGCTCGGATATGTGAAGAAACTATCCGCTCGGATTTCGGATGGGAAATCTGAGTTTGCTCGGATAGTCTATTCGGATTTTAAAAAATATCCGACTTCCTATTCAAAGTTCGGATAGTGGAAAAAGTTTGGATTATCTGGGTAGTTCGGATATCCGAAATCTTGCTGATCACCACTAGCTAACCTTGGCACTCCAGCTGTGACTAAACTGACAGCTCTAAGCATAACTCGGGGAGGCAGAGGCATGATGGGATTTGTAGAGTATTGCATTGCCTCATGGGACTTGTAGTTCCACCACAGCTGGAGTGCCAAGGTTAGCCAGGGGAGCCTCTAGGCATAGACAGTACAGGCCATTGCCTGGAGTGCCATTGGTCCTGGGGGCGCCATGTTGCTGGATTAAGTCACGCCCCCTGTATGAAGTCACGCCCCTGACTAAGCCCCACCCCCACAGGTGTTCTATTACTTGCTTCTTCTGCTTCTGCTTAGCATACAGTAAGTTGCAGGCAGCTGCCACTGTGTCCCTCTGTGCCTTGTACATTTTCCCCCCTTTGTGCCTCCTTCTGTCCCTTTTGTGCCTCCTTCTGTCCCTTGTGCCATGTCTGACCCCCTGTTTGTCCCTCTGTCTCCCTTTGTGCCTTCTTCTGTCTCCATGTGTCTTCTTCAGTCCCCCTCTACCTCCATATGTCCCCTTGTGCCTTTCTTTGCCCCTCCCTGTGCTACCTCTGCCCCCTGTTCCTCCTTCAGTCCCACTGTGCCTCCTTCTGTCCTCATGTGCCTCCTTCAGTCTCCCTTTGTGCCTCATTCTGTCTCCATGTGTCTCTTCAGTCCCCATGTGCCACCTCTGTCCCCTGCGCCTTCCTCTGTCCCCCTGTGCCTCTTTCTGTGCCCCTGTGGCTCTGTCTGCCCCCCTCTGCCTTCTTCGGTCTCCCTGTGCCTCCTTACATCCCCCTCTGCCTTCTTCTGTCACACTTCTGTGCCTCCTTCTGTCTCCTTTTGTGCATCCTTCTGTTCCCCTTTGTGCCTCCTACTTACTGTGCTTCCTGTGCCTCCTTCTACCCCCTTTGTGTCTCCTTCTGTCCTCTGTGTGCCTCCTTAAGTCTACCTGTGCCCCCTTCTTTCCTCCTGTGCCTCCTTATGCCCCCCTTTTTTCCTGCTTCTGCCCCACTTTGTGCCTCCTCCTTTCCCCCTGTGCGCCTCCTTCAGTCCGCCTGGGCCTCCATCTGTCCCTCATGCCTTCTTCTGTCCCCCTGTACCGCCTGCTTCCCCTCTATGTACCGCCTTCTCTCCTTCTATGCCTCCCTCTCTTCTCCTTTGTGTCTCATTCTGCCCCCCCATTGTGCCTCCCTTTGTCACCCATTGTGCCTCCTTCTGTCCCCGTGTGTCTCCTTCTGTACCCTTGTGCCTCCTTCTGTCCTCCTTTGTGACTTCTTCTGACCCTCATGCCTCCTTCTGTCCCCCTGTGCCTCCCTATGTCACCCTGTGTGCCTTATTCAGTACCCCTGTGCCTCTTTCTGTCCCCCTTTGTGCCTCATGAAAGTAGAGCCTTGCCTATGTGTATTTTTTGGTGAAACGCTGCCGCAGTAAGTGTAATTTCTGGTGAAATGCTGCCGCATTATGATAAGTTTCTGGTGAAACACTGCTGCAATATGATAATTTTCTGGTGAAACGCTGCTGCATTACGATTATTTTCTGGTGAAACGCTGGCACATTACAATTATTTTTGGGTGAAACACTGCTGCATTCCGATTATTTTCACATGGGGGGGTGGGGGGGCATTTTGGCCGCCACGTGGAGGAGGGGCACCACAGGCTTTCTCGTCTGGAGTGACAAAATGGCTAGAGGCGCCCCTGAGGTTAGCCATTACTGATTTAGGTGATAAGTCATTTATGAGAAGTTTTGTAAATAGAGCCCATTGTGTGTTATACATGCAATTCAGCGTGTTCAGTGAAACATACAGTTGCAGATTAACTCCCTGGCCGTGGTGGGGTCACTGAGGGGAAAAAATGGTGTGAATGTAGATGGTCCCCATCAATATGGGGGGCAGGCATAATTTGTAGTTCTTTACTCTGAATGCTAGCTTTTTATAAAGAGACCAAAAATCTGCAATTTCCTGAAATACATGGTGGCAGTATAATTAAAAGGAACACTATCGATTTACATGTTTACAAACTATCCCCATCCCATATTTTTTTTTTTTTTAAAGTGCTCCTAACTACTGCTGTATGCATTTCACTACGTATCTCTTTTGTTTACTGTTAATAAATTCCTTTCACAATTTACTGATGGGCCAGGGCGATGGACCAGAATCATGAGAGGAGGGGGGGAATCCCTCTCCCTGCATCTGTTAACTCCATGTGTACTTTATACCTTTAGCAGATGACAAGTCTCACTAGCAGCTGCTTGTCTCTCTGAATGAGCTGTCTGCACGAGAGCAGGAGGATATGTATCTTGTTATGTGCAGCATACACATTTGTAATTACATTTGTAGTTACAAACTACACACAACGAATGACAGCTTTTGCCTGATATTTACCATGAAAAGTAGGAAAATGTTTACACAGCTACTTAAACATTATTTGTAAATGGCCATTTTAGAACACTTGGTTATTGATAGTGTTTCTTTAAGTATAATTACACTATGATTGATGTGAAATCCTGGAAAGGTGGAAAATCAGTCATGTCAGTGGATACACTGGTGTTGATTTACGAAGGTTGGAGGCGTACATGACAGCATGACTGCTCACCCTGCTGCCGGTTAAATTCCGGGCGGCGTTTATTATTCCCCTTCCATGCGGGCCATGCACTATACCATTGTGGCTACAGTGGGGGCCAAACTCAGGTGGCTACATGGCCCGCGCCAAGAAGCCCTGCCTCAAGGTCGGAGAGGCACTGATTGAGCATTTTGCAGCATGTATGGTTCCAGGGGCAAATCCAGGATTTTCAAAGGGGGGGGGGGGGGGGGGATTCCTGAAAGGTCTCTCTCAGCCTCACACAATACAGTATCATAATATGGTGGGGTACACATAATGCAATTTCCAGACCGACCAACAGATAATGGGATAGATCAGGAGCAGTTTGGATACAGATAATAATGAGGACAGCTGACATTGGTAATGAAGGGGAAAGTGAAGCATTCACACAGCAGGACATGGGCTGTGCTCATCCCTGACTCTGTTAAGTTCCCCAGAGCTGCTCCATGCTCTGTACACATGCTGCTGCTCCATCCATAGTCAACTGAAGCAAGGAAAGAAAGGGGGCAGTGCTGTGAGCTGGAGGATACCTGTAGATATTCTGGTGTCTCAACTTGTGCCTGTCCCCAGACACTGGGCAGCTGTAATTCCCCCCACGTTTGCCTATGGTTCCCAACATATATTAGAATTCTGCAAGAGCTGTGTGGTGGACTAGTGGATGCTTTCCAATTAGTGTTATGATCTGGAATGATCACACACTAGGCTTGCATATGTTTATTTGGTTAAACCTAGAGGCAGGACTAGTTTCAATCCATCCTGTTTACAGTAACTGTTAGAGGGCACTGGAGTCATTGTGCACTTTATCAGAGAACTAAGGTGAACAATAGTATTATTATGAGACGCACTGTTGTGAAACCAGTAATGCAATCCGGATTTTACAAGCACCAATCAAAACAAAAACAAGATGCCCCAGGCTTCTCGCACAGAAAAATAGCTAGTCTGTTGGAATAGCGGATATACCCCTTTTCCCTGGCCAGCTAACAACATTCTTACCTGCAAACGTCATGAGATGAGAACTCAGATGTGGCAAGGCATTTGAGGTGCGAGGCATTATATGCGATGGGATATGACATAATTTGAAATGTGATAGAACTGGAGAGGTGTGGCAATACTGAGGGTCATACTTGGTAAGGGGTGGTGGGGTTATGGCTATACTATGGATAGTAAACTACTCCAACATTTGTACTTGGACCCATGGTCATTTAAAGCGGTATTGTCACCATTAAAAAATCAAATTTCAACAGCAACTAGTCTGAGTGTATTAAGTGATAAAGATGCTAATCCTGCATTCAAAACTTGCAAAACTTTTTCTGCTGTTATGGTTTGTAGTTATCACATACTTTAGGAGCACTGGCCCTAGTGCCAAATAGTTGAATGCAGGGAGTTCTTTTTATCTAGAATATATTCATGTGCCTAACATTTAAAGGACCCTTCCCCACGACTGAAAAATTTCAGGCCCTGCCCTGGGCGTCCATAGTAATATCGGCTACGGTAGGAATAAGGGACGCTAGAGGCACCTGATAAAATAGTGGGTGCCAGGACCGCCCACTGTGCAAACTGCTACAGATAGTGGGCACCTCGGCGCCCAAATTTCCTGCTTACTCTCCAGGCACTACTAGGTAGTAAACATGCTCTCGGTGGTGGTACCCATAGCTGGCTTTACTTCCCTGGCTGGTCTCCTAGCAAAGGGTCTCCCCCAGGAAGCTCCCATATCGCTGTCGGAAGACCTCCGCACCAGTCGCCTCCGTACATTTGTCCGCTTCTCTTGAGGTGATGGAAGACATACTTCTGCATGAAACTGGATTGTAGGTACGTTGATAGAACTAAACTTTACAATATTGGCAAAATAAAGATTTTCTATACTAAAGTTTATTTCTATCAACTTAAGAAGATTCACGGTTGCTTCAAAAGTCAAATTTTTTAGTTTACTGCGAAAACGAAGGAAGAGTACAGAGGTGGCTGCTGTGCAGCGCTTCAGATGTTGGAGGGAGACAGCTGTGAGGGGAGGGACGCCTGGCATGGATACAATGACATAATTAGGGGTGTAAATACAGTTCATGGTGAAAAAATTAAAAATATGATACAATTTTTCCCTCTAGATAAAAAAAGGCTGATTATTAAAAACGCAAATACATGAAAACACAACACAAACGCATACAAAAACACAATTCAAAAAAACACAAAGAAAAATGGAGAAACACTTGGCAGAAAACTCGGTTTTCTCACAGTCAGTGTGCTCCTAGCCAAACACTTTTAGCAATAGACCCCAACAAGCATGCAGATTAGATGTTTGACTGAAGTCTGATTCACACACCTGAAACAAGCATGTGGCTAATCAAGTCAGACACTACTGCAGCCAAAGAGATTAGCAGGATGCCAAGCAACAGGTATTGTTTAAAAGCAAATAAATATGGCAGCCTCCATATGATTCTCACTTCTAAGCTTAGATTCACTTTAAAATATACCAGAACTTCCCCTCTGCTATATATTAAAAAAAAAAAAAAAAAAAAAAAAAACTAGGCACAGCATGATAACCTTGAGGGCTGGAACCCACAGGAGCGCTTTTGGCAGCGTTTTGGCAGCACTGCGATACGCTAGCAGTTTGCCAAAACGCTGGGCTAATGTTAATGGATGGGGCAACTTCCACAGGAGCGTTTGCGTTTCCCAGAAATGCAAACGCAGGACCTGCAGCATTTTGGGAGCGTTAGCAGAAACGCTCAGCAAAACCTAAACTGAGCGGTTTTGCTAGCGTTTTGCGGTTCAGCACACTGTAACAAAATTAAAAATAATTCACAGGACCAATCAGGATAAAAACGCGAAACGCAAAACGCTACACAACCGCTGAGGAAAAAAATACACTGTTGCAAAACGTGACCGAAAACTCGCATGAATCCGCTTGCAAACCGCTCAGGCAAAACGCTAGCGGTTGCGTTTTGCGTTTGCGGATTTCAGTGGGTTCCAGGCCTAAGGGGAAAAAGAAAAATATGGCAGCCTCCATACACCCCATACGACAGTTGTCCTTTAAAATATTCCCACAGGTCTTTCCATCTCAAATCCTTTATGATGTTTAGCCAAATAAATTAGAATACGCATAAGCCTCTGTGTTATAGCTCATATTTGTCTCACTTAATTTTGTTGTTTTTAAGGATCTCTCGCTACTCTTGTCCAGCAAGTATTTGTAAGGTGAAGTATATTAATAGTAAGACCATTTCCCCTTTTTTCTCAGAAAAGCTATGGTGTTTATAGACAGTGAAGCGTCAAACCACAACAAAGCTGCAGCTGTCATATACCTGGCACGTCCAGTTCAGTGACATTTGTGTGACAACAGCACTGAGATAACATCTACTTGGCTCAATGATGTTCCACTGTCTTTGCACGGAGAAACAAAATGAATGCACGACGATCTCGGGATAATGTGACCATACATACAGGGACGGAGTTCTAGAAAGGCCACAAAGGCTCAGGCCTTGGGCAGCTAGACATGTAGAAGGGGTTGGTAAATATCAAAAAGAGGCTGTACTGGAAAACATAACACTGCAAATATGAAGCAACACAAAAGATGGGAGCTGCGCATTAATGATGCTGGATGCTTTACAAAGATGTTACACCAGGAAGAGGGGGCTACACATGGAAGGAGAAAAGTGGAAAAGAAAATTGGCCTAGAGCAAAAAAACTATAAATACGGCCTTGTATTCATAGCTTGAAGGACCAAAATCTATCCAGACATGTGCTATTATACGATTTATAGCACGGACAACTATGGAATGTCATTTTATTGGACATTTATTAGGATTAAAAAATGTAGCTTACATCTTTGAAAGCCACAGTTACAGGTCTGCGATATTTGCAGTGCACAAAGTTTTGTGTATTGCACATAAAACCATTTTTGCACTATTCATTTTTTTATTGCCTGGTTGGCAGGGCAGTTTCCAGGCTTTCCCAGAGTAAGGCACATTTTTTCGATGCAGTAGCCACAGTTGCCCCCAGTATTGGGTACCTCCCATATAGGTGGCATAGGTAGCCCAGTAATAGGCAGCCAGTGGTAGCTCCCCCGTATAAGTAGCCAGATGTGCCCCCTAGTATAGTTAGCAAGAAGTAGCCCCCAGTATAGGTAGCCAGATGTGACCCCAGTAATAGTCAGCCAGAGGTAGCTCCCCCGTATAAGTAGCCAGATGTGCCCCCTAGTATATAGTTAGCAAGAAGTAGCCACCAGTATAGGTTGCCAGATGTGACCCCAGTAATAGTCAGCCAGAGGTAGCTCCCCCCATATAAGTAGCCAGATGTGCCCCCAAGTATAGTTATCCTGAAGTAGCCCCCAGTATAGGTAGCCAGAGAGGCACCCAGTTTTAGGTGGCCATATGTAGGTCCCACAGTAGATAGCCAGAGGGCCTCCAGTACAGGTAGCCAGAGGAACACCAAGTTTTAGAAAGCTAGACTTTGCCCGTCAGGAACCGGCCCCACGGCACGCCTGCAGATACGGTTCCCAACTGCGGGTTTGACCAGATCAAGCGGGGAGCAGCCTTATTCAAGCTACAACAAGGTCGTTGTCCCTCAAAGCACTTCTCACTGCCACCACTAGCTGCTGCTAGACACTAGACTGCTGTCGAGTGATCTGCATGCAGTCCGCGTTTTCGTATTTGGGTCAGCTTTGCGTTTAGGCCAAACATGGAAACGCCACACACACTACAATCGTACAGTAGCAAGGCACAATCAATCGATATCCCCTGATGACGGCATAGAGCCAAAACCTGGTAGGGAAGGAGAGACGGGCTATCTCTATTTGGAACCATACTTGTGTGTGATAAGGTGCACTTGGACTTTTGTCAGTGCAAAAACCTTACAAGCGTTTTTATGCAGCGAGGGTCCATTTTGCATGGACCCACAATGTGAGTATTTGTTTTAATGTTTTAAACTGGAAAATAAAAGTGTAACCCCCTGCTTGCAAATATACTGAGTCTGGAATGTGGTTTGTCCCTGGTGGTGGCCACTGTCTTTCAAACGAGCACTGGGTGTTCACAGGCTACAGCAGCAGGATTGGCAGTTACAGCAGCGCTGAGGAATAATGTTATATTCTGACACTTCCACTGTGGACTGGAAATAACCTCTGGCAGCTAAACGATTGTGTCTTGTGAAGCGCTCGATAATTTGTTTTCATCAAGGCACAATCAGGCACTGAACTTGTAACGTAAATTACAGTGCAGTCTCTTTCTAGGCTATGAGCTAGTTTAGTACATCAGAAGTCAAACTTATTAAATAAAGATTTAATATTCCAGAAAAAAGTGGAACAATGCAGAAAATATATACACAAGATTTACAAAAAACTGTAAAAATTACAAAGTACAAGAAACAAAGATACACAACAAGACAGTTTGCAGAAATAAAAATGGGAATCAACGTTACCAGCATATAGATCTGTGCGTTGTTGCGAGGAGAATGCGGTTGCTGGTCAGACCAGGATAGTCCTAGCGTCTTGCTATCTCCAAAGAACTACAACTCAATCTTCCCAGCTGAGGTTTTATAGCCAGATTTGTGGCCTGGGGCATTTAATGTTTAGTCCCAAAACTAATGCAATTTCCCAGATTGTTCGCACAGAACACTTGTGATATCCTTTCTGTGATATGCAACTTCAAAGCTTTCCCGTTTTAGCTTCCCACTGTCCAGACTCAGTTAGTCTGGATTGTATATTTGGTCAACAGGTAGCTGCTTACATGAATACAAAGTTCAAAGTAATGCAACAACTTTTCAGGATGCAGGACAAAAGAGGGGGTCATTATCTAATTACCTCTTTCCTTGCTGGGGGCACAGGTTACAGGTGACAAACACACCTGAGACAGTATTTCCTAGCAGATCAAAGGCAAGGACATGACTGCTATTGGCCTAATTAGCCATCTCCTAATTAGAGGCTAGCAAACCAATTTAGCAGTTCCTGCTCCTACTATTCACAAAAGTTCACCCTTCAGATGCAAATGTACTATATACTGGCCTACAGAAGATCCAATTAGCAGCTTTAACTTCCACAGGAACTAAATACAGAAACTCAAAGTAGCAGCTTCCTTCAGCCATACACATATGACACAGACAGAAAAATGACAAATATGGCTTCCATGAGATACAATATGGCTGCCATGTTCTGCATATAACCGTACATATCATCATCACCACATGGATCCTCACAGCCCCAGTATATTTAGCCAGATATGACCCCCCAGTATACTTAGCCAGAGAAGCCCCCAGGATTAGGCAGCCAGATGTAGCTCTCTAGACAGTATAGTTAGCCTGAGGAGCATGCAGTATTAGATAACCAGACATGACCCCAGTATAGGTAGATAGAGAAGCCCCCATTATATAGAGCACAGTGGAGTGGAGGGTTGACTCACCTCTCTAGGATCCAGTAATGGGGAGACATGTGATCCATCTTCCTGCAAGGTGTCCTCTTCTCCAGTGGCATCTGTCATGTAATCTACGGATTCCTCCCCAACCACTAGGGGAAAGTTCAACGCAACTCTCTCTGTCATACTTTTAATAGATGAACTATGTTTATCACTTGGCAAAACTGCCCTGGACAGATCACTGGCAGACAATACATAATTGGACACTGATGCAGAGACCTTTTTGCAGTTTAAACGCATTATGCTTGGTTCCCACTTGAGCTGCACTTGCAACAGCCAGCAGACAGTGTAGTGTCCACTTTGATGGTCCATTTTGATCTGGTTGGTGCCCGAAGCAGAAACATTTCCATCATAGGCTATTTGGAGAACACATCCTCTCTCTAGGAAGAATTGCATAAGGCTTTCTTTTCTTGGTCTTCACATTGCTGTGGGTGGAGCACACCGCTGAAGGATTCTCAGTGCAGGTGGCATGGTCCACCGACCGCACTACCCTGTCCTGTTCCATGTGGGTTGCCAGGAAGTTCAAGTGTGCAGACTTTCTTGCTCTACTTATTGAAGTATCTGCACTGATGAGCTGCCTGTCATTAGTAGAACTGATTTTTATTTTTTTTTTGTAGTCTAGCTTTTTTAGTTTTTTTTTCTTTTAACAAAAAAAAAAAAAAAAACAACTTAGAATGCATCATTTATATAGAACAAATGTTCTATGGAATGTGTATAAAAGCTGTGCCTTGACCAAGGCTTGCAAGTAAATGACTTTAAGGCCGAGGATTTGAATAAGTGGTTAGAGTGGATCACATATCAGCAGGGAGACTGGTTTCAGGAACACATATGGAATAAATAATCCAACAAGCTTTGCCCAAAAACTGTTTATATGGATCTAATCAGAGATGGAAAATTTCAATAAGCAGGCTTCTTTAGCTCCAGCAGGACACGGTTCTTCACCGGATTCCAGGATACAGAGCTTTGCTGCCATCACCATAACACTACATACTGGAGGACGACAGTAACCCATACTAATCATCCAGAACATAAGTAATTGGAAGGTAATTATGGATTGTTCCCAAAAGCAGATTAATTAGGGCACACACTTTCTTCTGATACAATTGTAAAATCTAACACTGGCAAAGTTTGTATTCCAAGCAACCATAGAAAGTTTCATGCTCATTTTCTACACATATTGCGTAGTTTTCTGTACAATGTACTGTACAGATCTGATCAAATAATTGCATGTGAGGAAAATATTGTACAGGCACCTTTAAGGTGTATACAGATGCACAAATTGCTGTCACCCATAAGGATCAGGACTCAATACCTTGGGCAATAGTTTGTGGCAGAGAGCTGTACAGATAGATCTCCTAGGAGTAGGGAGGCGGGACAATGTCGCCGCTTTGAGCGAGTAGGGGGAACAATAGACTCTGCTGAGACGCACTAGATTCTTGTCTGAGATTAGTTTTCGCTACATCTGTGAATAACCATTTAGCATGTGTACAAGGCTATAATTATAGTCCTGGTTAAGATACAGGTTTTATATGCATTTAATAGATTCATCTTCTCACCAATTTAACACTGCCTGCTCACAAATCTCTTCCAGGTAATCTAAAGCCAGGCCTTCTTATTAAAGGACAACTGTAACAAGAGGGAAATATTTATTTCCTTTTAAACAATACCAGTTGCCTTGGTTATCCTGCTGATCCTCTGCCTCTCTTAGGCCCCCTTCACATCACAAACGCGGGTGGCCATGCGTGCGGAACGCAACGCGCACGAACACACGCCATCCACGTTTGTGTGCGTTGCGTGGCTGATCCCATCACTGAAAAGTGAATGGGACAGCCACGCGTTTTTACAAAAAATGCGTGCAGCATGCGTTCCCGGACCGCATGCAGTGTGAACATCAGACATTGCACTCTATGCAATGTCTGATGTCGTGCGTGTCGGCCACCTGCACGCGTTTCCAAAACGCAGCTGGAAACACGTGCAGTGTGAACGGGGCCTAATACTTTTAGCCATAGACCCTGAAAAAGCATGCAGCAGATCAGGTGTTTCTGACATTGTCAGATCTGACAAGATTAACTGCATGCTTGTTTCTGGTGTGATTCAAACACTACTGCAGCCAAATAGACCAACAGGGCTGCCAGGCAACTGGTATTGTTTTTAAAAGGAAATAAATATTTCCTTTTAAGCCTTCATATTTCTCTCATTACAGTTACAGTCTCATTTAAAGCAGGGGTCCCCAACCTTTTTTGGCCTGGGGACTGCATTCCTGTCCAAACACTTGTCCGGGGATCCGGGGCGGAATACCTGGTCAGCAAATTGGATTGGGGAGGGAACAGGGCTATGGTGGAAGGGGGGGGGGGGGGGGGGAAGAGGCTAGACCCGCAGCCCAGCAGAAAACAGCCCACGGACCAGCAGTGGGCCGCAGACCAGGGGTTGGGGACCCCTGCTTAAAGACTGCCATGATAGGCCACCAGTCCAAGGTAGGCATAGTCATGTGTTGGGGGTGTGGTTTCATCTTCTGTCCGAGCTTACACCTCTGTTTGCGGAGACAGAAGGCAGATATGAATATGTTTGAGGTTTCACCAAGGACCTTGCAAGCACCATGTAGTACCTCCGCTACACAGCAATATCAGTTTATAAGCATTGCAGATAGAGTGTTTGCTTTCCTCTTGCTTACATAGAAAACGTCTCAATAAAAAGGGCCAAACTGAGCCGTGTCTCCTCCAATCGATGACAGGACAATGACACTATTTTGCTACTGGTAAGGTTACCAAATACTTTTAATTAGCTGTCCGTATGTGTGCAAAAGGAATAACACAGATTTATGCCTGCAAATAACCAGAGCCTGCACAGAGACTGATCTGGTAGAGTTAGGGCCTGTTCAGACTGTCTGCGTTTGTAGAACGCGTATAAAAGAAACGCAAGTTGAAAACCGCATTCGTTTTTTTTGCGTTCGAATGCGGTTTCTATTGCGTTTTGCACACACATGTGACCCGGGAAAAAAAAAAAAAAAAGAATTATGGGAACCGCAGAGGGAAACTTACGCTAAAAACGCAATAGTACGTGTTTTTGATACGCGTCCATAGACTTTCATTGTGTCCGTTTCTATGCGTGACGCACAGAACTGCGTGCAGCAATGCGGATGAGAAACGTATGCATCTCATACGCATACATGTGAACGAGGCCATTAGAAAACATTAGTAGCCGTTTCAATGCGGAAAGTCTGCCTGTACACGTTCTGGAAAACCGGCTAGGAACGCACATAGTCTGAACAGGCCCTTACTGCATAGTAAATCTGAGGTGAAATACAAAGACAATGGGATTGTACACTGAGAACTCGCATTTCTGATGAAGCATCTGTGGCAGAGAACCATAGAATGACGGAACAGGAAGGAAGGAAACGAACAAAGGAAGCATTGATATACTAAAGCCAAGATGATAGCATCATAGTCAACGGTGTTATATAAAAATAGTGTAAACACTTCAGTAACAGATTCATAGGTCCTGGGATGACATTTAGACTACCTCCTCCCTCAGCCTTATATACATAACAAACCAAGAATAAGGGCTTCTTGGCGTTTATACAGTGCTACATAGCAGCTCACCATGAGCATGGTCAGTGAATGGATGGATTCTCAATCATATTTCTTCTGGTATCTGATCAGTGTTGAGTGGTGCGGGGTGGTACACCGCCTACTAATGCCCAATCACTTGCCAGATTGTGCCAGTGTCAGCACACAAATGGATAGTTAGTGGGAATCTCTGAAGGTCAGCAGCACTAGATGCATTTAACTTTAACCACTTTATCCACCACTATAGTATACCTACGTTAGTAGATCTAGGTCTTGTAGCAGAAGCAGTGCTGTGCAGGATTGGGCTGGTCCCTGTGCACATTTCTAGCACTGTCTGATGCAGCACTAATTGGAGAACAGGAATATATGTTTTCTGAGCTAATGAGATTGATTTTTACCATTAAAAATACTTTTATTTTCTCAGTTCATAGTGAAAAATACACTCTGTAGCATTATTTCAGAATCAAATATCTTCACCATAAATTGTGACAGGAACATAATCTAAGTTTTGTGATAAGCGGTAAGAATAGCCAAACAAAATTTGTGTTTTTTTTTTATCTACAGTAGCACTTTTTAAACTGGAATTGGTAAAACTGAGAAATAAGGTGTTTTTTCTATTTTTTCCTTGTTTTCCCATTAAAATTCATAGAAAACAAAAAATTGTTCGAGGGAAAACAATGGCATACAATGAAAGCCTAGTTCGTCTTGAAAAAAACAATATATATTTAATTTGTGTCATAAGTAGGGATAAAGTGATTTCTGATAAAATAAGGACATAGCTAAACTGTCAAAACTGCTCTGGTCCATAAGTGGGAAACATGGTCTGGATGCAAAGTGGTTAAAGAGGAGCTGTAACGTCAAAACATCCCCTGGGGGGTACTCACCTCGGGTGGGGGAAGCCTCCGGATGCTAATGAGGCTTCCCACGCCGTCCTCCGTCCCTCAGGGGTCTCGCTGCAGCCCTCCGTACAGCAGCGACGTAAATATTTACCTTCCCGACTCCTGCGCAGGTGATCTGACGGCTGTCGGCTCCGAAGTAGGCAGAAATACCCGATCGCCGCCGGGTCTGCTCTACTGCGCAGGCGCAAGTCTCCGGCGCCTGCGCAGTAGAGCGGACCCGACGGAGATCGGGTATTTCCGTCTATTTCCGAGCCGAAAGCAGCCACAGCTGGAGCCTGCAAAGGTAAATCTTGATTTGACAGTCGGGTCTGTCGCCGGCTGTTCGGAGGGCTGCAGCGAGACCTCCGTAGGACAGAGGACGGCGTGGGAAGCCTCATTAGGATCCGGAGGCTTCCCCCACCCAAGGTGAGTACCCCCCAGGGGATGTTTCTGATGTTACAGAGTCTCTTTAAGGCTTGGTTTCCACTAAGAGCTGCTGCCTTTGCGTTTCGGTAGTAGCTCTCATTGTGTGCAAAGACACTGCCTGAATCACTAAGCCATGCCATGTACGGCTATAGGAATTCGGGTGCGTGCTGCAGCATTCCGTCCAGATTCACACAGCAGTGCGACCTGGACGTCATAGCTATTGAACAGATAGGCAGTGTTTCTTTGCCACGCTTGCCTGCAGGGAAACATGGCAGATTCGTGCCAAATCCGGCACTAATGGAAAAAGGCCCTCAAACATATCTGAAGAGACACTATGAGATAACCATACAGTATTAGCCCTACTAACAAATTATCTTAAGTCCCTTTCTGTTTTCCAGTACAGCAAGAGTTAAAAACTTCAGTTGTTATCCATGCAAAAGAGCTTGTGGAAAAGCCTGTCAATTCAGTCCAGTTTCCTGAATAGTAAATACAAGCCAAAAGTCTGCTATCTGTCAGGGAAAGGGGGGATAAGGTTTTACTGCAGGAACATTCAAAGGGTCATTATTACTTTAGCTTCTTTTTCAGCTTAAAAAGTGGACCTGAACTTTTGTATACAACAGAAGGGAAACAGAGAAATGCACCCTGTAAGTATTTACAGAGCTTAGTCTGTCTACTTCCCCCTCATCTGTGACTAATCATGTCGTAATTTGATCTCTCAGCTGTGTCCGCTCAGCAATCTCAGCTGCCTTGGCAGAGCAGCTAATTTGTAAGCACATTATTTTAACCCTATGTCTGCTTCCATGAAAGCAGGAAGTAGACACTATATATTTATTGCAGGACTTGTATCAGCTGTAACAAAAATGTTTTTCTTTAAAAATTATGATATTGCTCATCTTTTAGAGCAGAGAGGAAGTTCGGAGTTCAGGTCCACTTTAACAAGACAGAGTGTGGATTCCAAACTGCAACTGTGACAGTCTAATGAAATCTTAAAAATAAAAAAAAAATAAAAAAAGTTATACAACTGGAAATAAAAATATGATTTTTTTTTTCCTATATCATAAATGCTCTATTTATCATCTGTACAACACATACGATTTATCTCAAGTATATTTTCACTTCAGGTTCAACTTAAAGCATTCCTCGACTTTCTGTATATCAAGTACCGGTATATTAACAAGCTGTATACAATTTGTGGCAGATCACAAGATACAGCTGCAGATAACAGGGGTTCCAGTACAAACATTAGGAACAAGCAGAGTATTTGCTTCAGGGCTGTGGAGTCGGCACAAAAAACATTTGACTTCTTAGTTTATGATTCCACAGACTCCTCTAATTTACATATATAAAAATCTAGTTGATTGAAAGTATGAGTATATAACATAAAAGGCATTTCATTACTGAGAAAGCCTAGGAATTTTACAGCTGTATTCAGATGGTACCTGCTTTTGGGATCAAAACAAAAAGCTCCTGGCCAGGAAGCTGACCCTCTACCCTGTTGGCCATTCTGACCTATAATTGTCAACGTGAATGCACCAGAATGTCATCTGTATAATAAGATTCACCAGAGCCCCATATCAGCCGGGTTCCAGGGTGTAGCCCTACCACCTCGCAGAAAAAGGCCACTACCTTTTCTATATCTGAGGCTCAGTGCACACCAAAACCTCTAGCAGATCCGCAAAACGCTAGAGGTTTTTGAAGCAGATTTTCAGAGCGATTCTAGGCATGTTTGAGGTTTTCTAAACATGCCTAGCGTTTTCTGGAGCGTTTTTCTGTGTAGCAGATTTCATATATTGTTACAGTAAAGCTGTTACTGAACAGCTTCTGTAACAAAAACGCCTGGAAAACCGCTCTGATTTAGCGTTTTTCAGAGCGGTTAGCATTTTTCCTATACTTTACATTGAGGCAGAAACTCTTTTGCAAACCGCTTAAGTGCTGCAGGAGCCACGTTTGCGGTTTGCTAAAAACCTCAAACCGCTAGTGTGCACAGCCCAATGAGATACATCAGCCAAGCGTTTTCACAGACGGAAGCGGTTTGCGAAACGGTGTACACCAGGCCTGATGTAGAAAAGGCCAGGGCCATTTTCTGCATGGAGTGGAGCTATGCACTACAACCCAGCTGATACAGGGTTCCAGTGAATCTTATTAAACAGACAATGGGCATGATTCACAAAGCTTTTTCACCCGTTTTCCTTTCTTTTCACCTTATCTGTTACTTTTTTAAGGTCGCTATACACTGGTCGATTTGCCATCAGATCGACCAACAGATAGATCCCTCTCTGATTGAATCTGATCAGAGAGGGATCGTATGGCTGCCTTTACTGCAAACAGATTGTGAATCGATTTCAGCATGAAATCAATTCACCATCTATGAAGCTGCCGCCGCCCCCCCCTGCATACTTTACCTGATCCGGCTGGCGCAAGTCCCCCGGTCTCCGCTGTCTTCTTCCCCGCTCTGGGCTCCAGCTTCACTGAACTTCCTGTCGGGGGAAGTTTAAACAGTAGAGGGCGCTCTACTGTTTAACCTATTTTGGTTTCTGGACGTAGAAACTACGTCCAGAAACCATGTTCGCTACCGCGCGCCCCCGCGGCCGATCACGCGCGTGCACGCGCACTCCCGGCCGCGGATTCGGTAGTCAGGGAATCAATGTATCGGACTATGAAGTCCGATCACTGATTCCTCTCCCCCGCTGAAAAAGCGACAGCTTCTCTCGGAAGCTGCGCCTTTTCTGGCCATTCACTTCCTGATGCGCCACTCTAAGCGTATGTTACGCTTAGAGTGACGTCATGTAAACAAACTCATGGCCGCCATCTTGTGGCCAAAAAGTAATACTACACCTGAAAATAGAAATGAATTAAAATCAACACACATTTACATTATAAATCTATTGTTTACCCCCCACCCTCCCAAAACTACCCAAATAAAATGTTTACTATAAATAAAAAAAACCATTACAATAAAAAAAACAACAACATGTAAATATTTACCTAAGGGTCTAAACTTTTTAAATATCAATGTAAAGATGAAATATTTCTATTTTTTTTTATTTTAAACTTGTTAATAGTGATGGATGCAAAATGGGAAAAATGCACCTTTATTTCCAAATAAAATATTGTCGCCATACATTGTGATAGGGACATAATTTTAACGGTGTAATAACCGGGACATATGGGCATATACAATACGTGAGTTTTAATTATGGAGGCATGTATTATTTTAAAACTATAATGGCTGAAAACTGAGAAATAATGAATTTTTCCATTTTTTTCTTATTCTTCCTGTTAAAATGCGTTTACAGTAAAGTGGCTCTTAGCAAAATGTACCCCCCAAAGAAAGCCTAATTGGTGGCGGAAAAAACAAGATATAGATCAGTTAATTGTGATACGTAGTGATAAAGTTATAGGCTAATGAATGGGAGGTGAACATTTCTCTCGTGAAAACCACGGAACCTGAATGGGTTAAACTTCCTGCCGGGATAGGAAGTGAAGCCAGCCGGAAACCGGAGCCCAGCGGAAACCAGCGTCAGTCATTCGAACGTCGCTATCGACGCACTCCCGACCCGCTGGCGATCGAGCAAAATCTTCTGCACGGACGGCTTGAGGGGAATGATTGATTTCGGACGGAAATCGATTGTTCTGTCAACGTTTGCGCAATGATTTCACAGCAGATTTGATCACAGTGATTGAATCGGCTGTATGTCGTCAAGAAAATCGTTAGGTGTATGGGCCCTTTAAAGCTCCCAAAGATCAAAAATATAATCTAATCAAGGCAAGAAAAGTAATATTGAATTAAAGTTACTCAGGAACAACTTTTGAGTGATTACGGTATGTTGCCTGTAAATGTGCTGAAATGTTATTTTTATCAATTAGGTGATAAGTTATTTATGAGAAGTTTTGTGAATAGAGCCCATTATGTCGGGACACTAACTTTTTAGCATTAGTTTACCTGTTTTTTTTTTAAAGTACATCACAGATGCATTTTAACTAAACTTAGGATATTGGTGTAGAGCAACTGTTAAATAGAAATTAAAACTAGTCATTGGTAAGAGTACTTTTAGGGGTTGCAGACAGCAACGAAGTACATGGCTAGGGCCCCAGGCAATCAAAGGCCAGGAACCCACTAGGAGCAATTTTCTGAGCGGTTTGCGATTTGAAAACTCTCGCGAATGTAATGCTATGGGTGTGATCCCACTTGAGTGATGTGATTTTATAAAAATCCTCCATTGCATTGCATTAGCATGAGCTTTTCCAAATCACTAGCGATTAGAAATTGCTCCTAGTGGGTTTCTGGCCTGAGCTGGTCCACACTAGACACAGTTGCAGGACGGACACTGCAGTCCGGATCAGGGGAAGTACCCACCGTACTGCAAACTGATGAAAGTGCATCAGTTTCCGTTCAGTTTTTCCCTGACAGAAAACGTCTCCATCATTAGGAAGGAGTGGGAGGATTTTTTTGGGCCAATCATAAAGCTCAGGCTATCCGTTTTAACATCCATTTTTTTGCCTGTGGAGCTGGAGATGCGTTTTCTCATTGCTTTCACTACCCCTGCGTGTATCCGTGGTCCTGATCCGTTGCGTGAAAATGCAGCAGATCCGGACCTTCCGTTCAGGTTTTGAAAACGGATCCCCGCAAACGCAGACGGATCCGTTTTTTACTTGGGTGAGGCTGGCTGCTATTTTCAACATTAGTATCCGGGACTCCGTTTTTCATCAGGTTTGAAAAACGCAGCCACGGATACGTTTCAGGACCTAGTGTGGACTGGCTGTGGGTACATGTAAGAGGGATGTGCAGGTACTCTGCAGGAGAATTAGGGGATTCTACCGCTATTACACATTCTCCATGCACAATCTAAACCAGGTTTACAGGTTAAAAAAACAACAACAAAAAAAAACACCTCTGCATGCAAAGTACACAACATTCTCAGTGGATTAACAGCTATGTAGGGATGTGTACGGAGAGTATAGTACCATTGTATGACTTTGGTCACAAACCGCAAAATAATCATCATATCAAATTTATTTAATGAGCAAAGGTAGTTTGAAAATCCTAACTTGGTATAGGAGCTGACAATAGTTACAAGAGTTAACACTCATGAAATTCATATTATAGCTCATATGAAATGATTAGTATTTTGTAATGCACAAATGATATATGAAGGTCAGTTTGCATAATAGCCCAGCTGGATGTCATAGTAGTGACTAGTAAACATCAATAAGAGGCAAATAATTGAGTTGATGCAGGATTATGTAAATTAAGAGAAAATAAATGTAAATTATGAAAATAAATGCAGCTTAGGCCCCTTTCAGACAGGCAACTGACAGGCATTGAATTTTGACAGGCAGTGAAATTCACTGCCTGTCAGCTACTTTATTGAAGTACTTCATAAACTGACCTGAAGATGGCGCTGTTTAACATTCTAAGTTTCCATTGGTGTGGTGCGATTCCAGCGCGGAAAACGCCTGTGCGATTTTGCATGCGAATGCGTTTTTCTATGTGATTTCGCATGCGTTTTGTGGCCAAGCGGTTTTAACCATGTCAATGCTGGTGTGCTTTTTACATTGTTTTTACACAAAAACGCATAGAAAAACGCATGGTTTTTGCTGTTAAATACATTGTATGTGAATCGCATAGCGGTCTGCAGTATTATTATATATAATATATATATAATTCTGATGGCTCTGCCGTGCAGATTTTTTCTGCACAGAAAAACGCTAAGAAATCCTGACAAGTGGAAACAGTCCCATCCACTTGTGTTTGTTATGCGAATCTGCACGCAGAAAACGCATGCAGATTCTCTCTAGTGGAAACGGGCCCTAAAGCATTATGAAAGAAAATATTTACAGGGTTTTTTTTATGCTTTTCAAGGTCAATTTCCCCCCTAGCAAGGCAAATACTTATACCCATAAAACAATAGAATATTTATCAGCAATAACTCTCTACCAACTCCAGAGAAAGTATCATAGACCTTGCAGAATATATGCTGGTGCAAGTGTAGCCTGACAGCTACTCTCTTGCAACGGTCAGGCAATTATCACTCAGTACTGGCACCCCCCCCCATGGAATCAGAGCGGATTGTGGCTACAGCTGTGCTCAGCGAGACATGTCCCGTTCCTCCGTCACGTTGTTACACCCACCACCGTGTGTCAGTGCTTGACATGCGCGATCTGTAAACAAGATACGTTAGTTGGATGTAATGGCTGAGAGTTGTGACAAGCAGCAGGTATGTGCCAACAGTGTCACTACCAATCTGAGATAGGCGGCGCTGTCAGCACATACCTGCTGCTTGCCATACATGATCTATCCCATACCTGCCATACATGATCTATCTCAGATTGCTAGGGACGCTTGCACCAGCATATATTCTGCAAGGTCTATTATACTTTCTCTGGAGTTGGTAGAGAGTTCTTACTGATAAACATTCTATTGTTTATGGGTATAAACATTTGCCTTGCTATGGGGGAAATTGACCTTGAAAAGCATAACAAAAAATAATTGTAAATAGGTTTCTTTCATAATGCTTTACTTAGAATATTAAACAGCACCATCTTCAGGTCAGTTTATGAAGTACTTCAATAAAGTCCAGTAGACTGTCGGCATTTGCCAGTCAATCTGTCAGCTGAATCTCTGCCTACAGACTCTAGCAAGGCCAGCCAAACAGCTGGTAGTGCCTTATGGACATGAGATGGGTGGAGATGCAGTTCCTGGGGACAAAGCAATGTGCTGAAAAATTCTGCTGCAGCTAGCTGTTTGCTGTCCATGTTCTGATGGGTGCAGAAGATGGATGACAACTCTACAGATAGGTGAAATGGTCATAAACTATCATTTCAGCCACTGAAGGTTGATGCTACTTTGAGGGCTCGTTCCCACTGTTGCGACGCGATTTCGGCCGCATTCCGACGCTTGTAAAAACGCATGCGGATGTGTTTCCACATGCGTTTTTACCCGCGATTTCGCCTGCGATTTCGCATGGCAGGGTGCCATGCGAAATTAACCATGACACTGCCAGGGCTAAATAAAATTGAAAAAGGTGCGAAATCGCACGCGAAATCGCGGGTAAAAACGCATGTAACAAATGCATGCGTTTTTACTATTAAATACATTAGCGGCGATTCGCACGGATTCCCGACGCAGGCGAAATCGTTGGCTCTTTTGTGCGTTTTTTTCACGCTGAAAAAAACGCACCTCAACAACGCTACAGTGGAAACAGGCCCATCCACTTGCATTACATGTGCGGATCTGCATGCGTTGGACGCATGCAGATTCGCGATAGTGGGAACGAGCCCTGACACTTCACGTGTCACATAGTGGCTGTGGAGTCGGACAATTTTGGGTACCTGGAGTCGGAGGTTTCATAAACTGAGGAATCGGATGATTTTTGTACCAACTCCACAGCCCTAAACAGACCCCAACCTATTAAAAAGTTAAAGGTGAACCCAGGATTTGACTGAGGGTCCTTTTACATTGGTGCGGTGGGATTTGTGCACAGCGAAATTGACGCACCACACACTTTGTTACATGTAGAAGACAGAAAATCCAGAGACAACCTGCCTCAGCACGTGTACCCACCCTCAGCCACATGCCCAGTGCCAGACAGGAAATACGTCAGCTGAAAATCCCCATCAGCACATCGAGAGAAATGAAAATGTGCACGTAACCATTGGCCTTGCATTGCTTCCGGGACTGCGGCATTACCACACACAAGCAGCGGTATCGCACTGCAGACTGTCAGCTGGAGCACTTCTGTCGCATCGCAGGAAGTGGGGCATGTCTCATTTACATTAAAGTGGACCTGAACTCTTGCAAAGGACACAATTGTATTTTGATCTCCCCCGTGTCACATGACTGCCTATGGCAAATAAGCCCATTTGAAAGTACAGGCTGTAAACAATATGTCTGCTTCCATGAATCAGGAAGTAACGACACATTGCAGATTTTAGGATTTGTATCAGCTGTAACACAGAAATGTTTTTTGTTTGAAGGTTGTTATGCTGTTGTGTAGCTTTTAGAGCAGAGAGTGGAGTTCAGGTCCACTTTAATGGCCCTTGCAATGACCTGCGGTAGGAAAGTGTAATGTGATGCAATGCTGTAAATGTAAAAGGGGTAAGTGTAAGGTGAATGCTACCAGTACAGAAATGCTTAAAATGCACATTACTGCACAAGGTGGTTTGCTACATTCAGATGTAAACCATAAAGGCAGGGAACACACTTGTCTCTCAGTTTTCTGCGCACGTTTTTTGCACATTAAGGGCTCGATTCACAAAAGCGTGATAACTGCAAGCACGGCAGTTATCACACGATCTGCCGTGCGCGAAGGTTTGCACGTGTAAAGGATTACGTTTGCGTGTAAACAAAGGTTTTGATGACGTGCGCGTTTCACCTGCGCAAACCTTCCTTTACACGGAAACCTTTACACGCGTGGCAGATCGCGTGATAACTGCCGTGTTAGCAGTTATTACACTTTTGTGAATCAAGCCTCATTGTGTTTCAATGCAGAAAACCGCACGTGTTTTTTCACAGCAACTAATGTCATTGATACAGAAAACGGACAAAATGTGCAGTCATGATGCAGAATGTCAGGTTTTTTTTCTGTGCACAAAAAACACATTAAAGGGATACTGTAGGGGGGGGGGGGGGTGTCAAGGGAAAATGAGCTGAACTTATCCGGGGCTTCTAATGGTCCCCCACAGACATCCTGTGCCCGCGCAGCCACTCACCGATGCTCCAGCCCCGCCTCCGGTTCACTTCTGGAATTTCAGACTTTAAAGTCGGAAAACCACTGCGCCTGCGTTGCCGTGTCCTCGCTCCTGCTGATGTCACCAGGAGCATACTGTGCAGGCCCAGTATGGTCTGTGTCTGCGCAGTACGCTCCTGGTGACATCAGCGGGAGCGAGGACACGGCAACGCAGGCACAGTGGTTTTCCGACTTTAAAGTCTGAAATTCCAGAAGTGAACCGAAAGCGGGGCCGGAGCATCGGTAAGTGGCTGCACAGGCACAGGATGTCTGCGGGGGACCATTAGAAGCCCCGGTAAGTTCAACTCATTTTCCCCCGACCCCCCTACAGTATCCCTTTAAGTGTTTACTAGCCCAGAGTTCCCCATCCCTCTCCTCAAGGCCCACCAACCGTACAGGTTTTGCAGAAAACCACACACCTGCACAGGTGAGGTAATTAGAGTCTCAGCAGAGCTGATTAACTACCTGTGTGGATTTCCACAAAGCATGGACTGTTGGTGGGCCTTGAGGACAGGGTTGGGGAACGCTGAAGTAGCCCATTGATTAACATGAGTTCTCTATTCCCTGCCAAAGGGTACTCACACTTTTTGGGTTGCCAGTAGATCACAATCACTGTATGCGCTTGCGGGGGAATTTTCCCAACCCTGCTTGAAATGGGGTCAATACTCCAACGGTCGCACTCCTGGGTTTATGTATTATTTATGAATAAATTTGTTAATTTTTAATAAGTGAATAAATTGACTGGTAATTGTAATATTGCACTTTTTATACATAGGTGATTTTGAGGCAATTATCATAAAATGAGAATGTAGTTAAAATATACTTATATTACTAGGCACATTGTAGTGGAGACGAGTCCTTCAGGTCAATGACAAAAAACAGACATGCAGCATTTCACCACATGCGAGAGGGGCGGGAAACCGCTGCCTATCTGTTCAATAGAGTGCCGTCCAGTTTCACACAGCAGTGCAGATTTCAGTAGCCAAATCCCTAAGCCAGCTACACAGCAGCATGGGTGCCGCAACCGAACAGGAAATGGCCGCGGCTCCCAGTGGAAATGAGCCCGAAGTAGCGGTGGACACCCGCGACACGAGTGGTCTCACCTCTGTTTTGTGCAATAAAACTATCAATCCTATAAGTTTGGCTGATCATCAGGAGAAGCCTTCTGTTTCCTCTCCTTTTAACAATTTTAAAGTGTTTTAGTCACCTCCTAACCCCGCCCCCCCCCTTCCTTATGTCACACTGCACACCTCCATTTACCCCATTCCATTCTCTAGTTTCACTGCTATGCCGCTTTCATGCCACAGGGAAGCAGGCTAATGTATATTCATTGGTATGCAGGGCATGTGTGTACTTCAGCTGTACTTCAGCTGGAGCAACCACTCCCATCTCTATAGATGGTGTCAGGAATACCAGGAAGATATTACAGTAGAACAAATGCTGAGGTCGCAGAACAATCCCAAGAAACACACACACATGCATGTCAGGGTAAAACAGCCTGATGAAATAATAATGTTAAGCTACACTACACCATTCTAAACTAGACAACAATTATCTTAGAAGCGCTTGAGCTTTTGCACATGCCAGATTGAACTTGACTGTGGCGGCTGTTCTGGGTTGTCTGGGCCAGGAATACAGTGGATACAGGAGTCCACTGAACCTGTGGTAAACATCTGGCATTCCTCGCCTTACCTCCCTGCAGAAAGCTTCTCCATTACCCCTCTTCCCCTTCCCATAGAAACAGTGCAGATCAGTGGGCTGTAGCCAAGGAACACATCTGTATGAGCTCATGCACGGAACAGTTGCCCGCAGAAGTGAGTCCCGATCCCTATGCCGACAGTGAATGACAGTGTGTACATACCACTATTCATACAAATTATCTGTACTTGACTGACTGTGTCTCAGATTACAGTATAATCTCAATCTATTAAACCCTGATATAGTAAAACTTCAGGTAAAGCAAACTAAATGGCCAGGTCCCAGCCAAGCACCATTATAAGTTTATGGGAGAAGGGACTGGTAGAGAAAACCCGACCACCACAGAGGCCAAAAAAACAGGTTTACTATAACAGAAGTTCTATATCTGGCTATGGAAAGTGGGCGGACACATGCATCATACGCCAGAGACCCCTGAGCCGTGGTCATTGGACCTGCAGTCTGGCAGCCACGTGTAGCCTGCTCACTATCTGCACACTTCTCTTGGCCTGTGTGGATTACCTCAAAAGCACCAGCCAGTGAGACCTACGCTTCCTGTGTAAGCTGCAGCCCCATTACTGAGGCAATTGCCTGTCATCTGTGTCTTGCTTGTGCATGGCTGCATCGCTACAGTATCATCCAGGCTGCACAGAGGAGCACACAATAAGTACTGTACCTGCATTAACTGGTGAGACCTATTCTTCCTGTGCAAGCTGTTGCATTATTATTGCATGCAAATCCCTGCATATTGAGCACTGTGACGTTTGTTCCAGCTTAGACACAGCGTTCACTTGCTGAAGCATTGAAAAGAAAAAAATGACTCCCAATTATTGACTGCATTAAGATACAGTAGTACGGTATATTTTATGTGCTTCAGTATGAGCATAGTAAATTTCTGATATACATGTAATACACTACTTTGCTCAGTCCCTTGGAGTTTACTATAAAGGGATTCTACCTGCCTAGAGAGGAAGTTTTAAGAGTGTTGCAGCTGATAACTTTTATAACATTAGAAATGCCATTTCTATTCAATGTTCAATCCAATGATGTGTCATACGGTTTACTATTACTAATTGTTGTATTTGCCGCCGTATATAATGCAAAACCTAGGATGCTAAACCTGGTACATCCATGGTCCAGGAGCGTCTTGCACATGTTTTCCCCCAACTACTGTGTCCTCCTGTATACCCCTCTGTCACCAATGTGGCCCCTTCTGTCCCCCATGCAGCCTGCTCTGCCCCCCAAAAGCAGCAGTGTTTCGCCTTATCCATGGCTCCAGTGGGGAACACAGACCTCGTCTCCTGCGTGGCTTTCACTAGTGATGGCTTCTACTGATGATGCGATCAGTAGTAGCCATCACTAGGGGAGCAGTGAAGACCAGAGGTCTGTGTTGCCCACTGGAGCCATGGATGAGGCGAGACACTGCTGCTTCTCCTACATATGCACAGGGAAGCAGGAATCACAATGCAGGGAGCCCTCGAGGTTGCAGCGGTTCATATCAGCGGGCGTTTGTGATTTTCATTATACGCCGTATAAGATGCAGGGACTTTTTCTCCCCATATTTTTGGGGAGAAAAAGTGCATCTTATACGGCGGCAAATACTTAGTAATTTATTAAGTATTTTATTTATTATTAATTATCTATTTCTATTACCTCCCAATCTGAATCTAAAAAAACAAAACAAAAAACACATTTAGTTAGGAGTTTCACTATAATATGAATAATCTTCAACAGCAATAACATGGGGAGAGTTGAACCCAGTGCTAGATTTTTTTGTTTTTTTACTTAACAATGCTACATTACCCAAATCCATGTTTAGTAAGTAATTTATTTCCAAGGATCAGAAAAAAATGGTTGCATTGTCTACATTGTAAAAACTATAGTAACCCGCTATACATTTTTGCCGGTTAACACTGCAGCTAACATCTAGGTGGGAAGAGGAGGGGGAGAAGCATTGCTTTTAAAGGTATATTGCATACAACGTGAAATCAACATGGGAGTAATGAAAGACTGACGGGAACAAAAAACCCCTAAAATGAAAAACAAGAATGGGAGGTGTATTATTACAAAGATCCAGGAAACAGAATTTTAACCACAATATTTTCTCTGTGAAAAATACAACTATTCGTGAGATAAAATGTACAATTGATTTTTTTTTTTAAAGAAAAAACATAGTATAAAGGAAAAAAATAGCTTTCTTCAAAACAGGGAAAATAGTTAACGTCTTTTTTTTTTTCATCCATTATAATATAATTTGACACAAAAAGCAGTCAAAGGATTGCACCAACTCCGCGTTCAGTCTCCTGAACCAAAAACAAAAATTCATAAAAGGAGTCCGTAAAGCATGATTTATCTTCATCTTCTATTTTTTTTTTCTGGTGGCTAATTTTTTTAATTTTTTTTTCTTTAAACAGGATGTATCGCAAAACTCTGTTTTACAAAATGTACAATATCCTATGTAGGCGGCAGACTGGAAATGAAAAAAAAAAAAAGTATGTATTGTTCTTGTACCTCCACCTTAAACAATTTATTTTTCCTTAGTAGATGTGAAGTCGGATGAGGAGGAGAAGTGAGTTTTTACAGCTGCAGGAGCAACAAAAACAAAATTGTAGTAAAAGCAGGATAAGTGTTAACGCTATAGTATAAAGTCAATCTATAATTTAGTGCATGCTGTATCATTTTTTTTGCCATTGAAAAAGCATTACCCAATAGTTTATAAAAAAATAAAATAAAAAACAAAAAAAAAAAAGGGTGTAAAGACAACGTGCCATTTGTCGCCCAGATGTGTCTGGTGGGTTATGGTTTGCCAGCGAATCGTCCTTGGGTAAGGGAGGCCGTGCTGTGCATTCTTCAACAGTCTACAGCTTGTCATGTATAAAGTCAGTTCCAAATTTTAGTTGTCTCCTTTTGCAGTAGGTTACTGCTCACGGGGGATATACAGGGGGAAGGAGAACAGGGGGTAGACTTGGTAGGGTTGGACTGAGGAGAAAGATAGGAACAGGCCAGGATTTAAGAGCATGTCTGCTGTACCCGACTCAAGAGTTCACCAAATTTTTCAAAGAGCTCCTCCACCCACTTCATATTCTTCAGACAGTGGTTTACAAGCTCTGGTTTTTGTAGGTCCCGATTTGATTTCTGAGCAGTCGTTACCTGTTCAAGGAGGGGAAAAAAAATTATATAATTACTTTTAAGGAATATACAAGGTCACGTTCTAAAACGCATTTTTAAATTAAGGTCGCATTCACAGTGCCACGTTGCAGAACGCAGCTTACCGCACTGCAATGATAATCCTATGGGCCGTTCACAGCGCGACATTAAAGTCGCATTGAAAATGTTGTGTTGTGGTAACGCACTGCTTAAAGTGCGTTACCTCTAAATGCAGACACATTGGCTTCAATTCATCAAAGGGTGTTCGATAACAAAACCCCAGTCCTTAAAATACCGCATTCGGTATTTTACACTTCACTGTGCTAATTCATCAATATTTTCCCATGTGCGGTAGAGGTTCGTTAAGTTACCGAACTACTAGGCTTCAATTCATCAAAGGCTGTTTGATAACAGCAGAGTGGTGCAGAGCAGCTTGGAATGTCTCTGTGTTGTTACAAGCTGATAACAATAGAAGGCATCCAGACATCCCTTTACATGTAAACGTGTTATAGTTACTGTTACTTGTACTGCCTCTGCTGCTCTGAATCTGTCCATCAGTCTTTCTTAACATTTTATTTATTTGCCACAACGTAGATGAACTTCCTGGAGACATTACAAATGTCATGCTTGGTGATTTCACCACCAGCATCTTTGCATTATCAAACAGGGCCTGAAAGGGTTACACCACCGAAGGGAATCTGGGGATATATTTTGACCCGTTCTCTCTGCTCACTGCTTGGGGGGTCTGAAAGCTTGTGTGGAGAAGCCTGTGTGACCTATCAGCGGCACTTGCAGGAGAACATGGGCTGTTTCTATTGGCTGCCTGCTCCTGCTTATCATGAAAACATTCACACAGAAGGCTTTCGAAGCCTGTAACGACAGGGGAGAGCTTGAGATAAACACCGAATGTGTTAGCGAATGTGGGAACCTTGATGAATTAACATTTGTTGAGCACATGTCGGTAATTTATCTCATTGCTGTGTCATTTCAGCTTCTCATTCGGTAACAGCTTTGATGAATTAACATTTTCTAAAGTGCTCCCTTAAGTCAGCTGTTTTTAGCATTACCGAATGCGGTAATGCTTGATGAATTGAAGCCATTGTGACTTTAATGGCGCATTAAAAATGCAACATCCCATTGTGAATATGCCCTAAAGGTCAAGTTTGGTACCAGTTTTTATATGCATAAAATAGAACATTATTTTAAATCAATTACTGTATGTTAGTATTTTTTTTTTTTTGCAAAATGAATAAAATATCTACTGCACCAACTCATAGATCCTCATGTCCTGCTTAGTGACCCCCAGCTACCAACTCACTTCTCCACTCCGACAGTCTGAAGTTATGCCTTCCCATAAGACACCAACAGCCATGATAGGCCAATGGTCACTAGTGGGGCATGACTTCCGCTACATCAAACACTCTGCCCCTGCGGGGGGAGAGTGGTTGTGCCTGACAGAGTGAGCAGGCTGATAGGAAATGTTAAGAAACGAGGACAAAATACATTTTTTTGTGCAGCAGGTACTCCCCCCCCCCCCCCCCCCAAGCAAGACCGCGCCTCCCTAATTTTTCTAAGCAAAAATCTTTTCTGAATATAAATTAACATAATGTTCCTCTTTAGAGTTTCAAGTACATATAAACAAACAACAAACTTGCAAACCATACATGTATATGTGTAAAATGTAATAAGGGGGTATATACAAAATAAACCGTTAGTGAGGGGGGACAAATGTTTGCAAATATAATTTTTTTTATTTATTTATTTTTTACACCAAACACATTTTTCACCATTCAAGCAGATCAATCAAAAATGTTGTATATTATTATGGTCCTTTTCCACAGCCTTATGATTTACTTGACCCTTTTCAATCCACTGTCACACTTGGTCCAACAGTGCCCAGCTCCTGATGTCTGGCATAGTCCAACAAGGAATATACTGTAATGGCTGCCACTGACGGTATTGTTGGCGGATAAAATCCGATATGGTGTCAGCCCATTCAGATCAAAGTGTGTCGGACTAAGTAGACAATAGTTCGAGAAAGTAGAGGCCCAGCTGGCTACCCCTGCAACAGCAGAGAGAGATCACTCCCGTCCCCTCTCCCCCACCACTTCCCGCTGGGGGGGGGGGGGGGGGGGGTGTTGTTGGTGTGGAGGACCTTAAAAACGGATTTGACAGAGTTTGAAAGAAGCACTTTATAGGATAGGAATTTTCTAGTAAGAAAAGGGAACGCAACTAATGCTGGGTACACAAGTTGCAATTTCCCGCTCGATCCACGGGATCGTTTCAATTATTTCAGACATGCTCGATCGGGTTTCGATCGATACAGCCGTCGATTTTGCATACTTAACCAGCAAAATCGGCGGCTGTATCCATCGAAACCCGATCGAACATGTCGGAAATAATCGAATCGATCCAATCTATCCCGTGGATCGAGCGGGAAATCGCAACGTGTGTACCCAGCATAAGGTTTCCCACTTCTTTTTGTCTGATTTCTATTGTGTACAGGAGTTTGAAGCAAACACTCTAATCAGCGGTTAGTTTAAAGCGATTTGAATTAGTCAGGAGAGAAGGAGAAAACAGACTATAAAGATGATATACTTGGAGCTGTTAATTGAACAGACCAGGTAATGGCTGGGCTGCGTCTGGGACAAACTGCTCCTCACAGCAGCAGCTGTGCAGAACTGCCTTCTGAAAGGCTCTGCAAGGAGGAAGGACTGTACTGGTGAGTTTTTAAAACTACAAAGTAGGACCATTCCTGCTGACTCCAGGAAAGATTTCATCAGGGTGGCCCTGCTCCTTCCGCCATGCTCCTCCCCCATGCAGTGTACTTATATCTTAGCTGCAGCACAATTAAGATAAGGCAAAAAGAGAACCAGTATAAAATGTGAAGTGTAAAGGGTCCCATACACTGAGCCGATTAGCGGCCGATCGATAGATCAATTGATGGCAAATAGATTGACCAATCGATCGATTTGCGGCCGATTTCGATCAATTTCAATCGATCTGACATGCTGGAAAATCTAGGTCGATCTGTTGAGATTGCTTATCATTTTGCATTGGACCTAATGGAAATCTGATGGCAAAAAAATGCCATCAGATCGATTTTCAATAGATTTCATACTGAAATCTATTGGAAATCTGTTCCTAGTAAAAAATGTTCCTAAGCACTTCAGATAGATCAGAAATCTATCTGATGCTCTATCTGCTGCTAATCTTACGAGTGTATGGCCACCTTAAAAGGTTTTTACACTTGACCAATTAAAAAAAAAATAAAAATTGTAAAGCAGGGCCTCTTCAATATTTCTTTAGAAAATGAAAATCTAAAAAACAAAAAAAAAAAAAAAAAACTTTAATGAGTTATGGTACCCATACACGATACAATAAAAACATTTGATTTTCCTGTTTATTCGATCTAAAGGATCGAACCGAATGAAAGTTGAAAATATTTTTTTCTTTCGATCAAGAAAGTCCAACTATTATTCCATTTTTTTGAGAAAAATCAGATCGGACGTGTTGGAAAAAATCTTTATATTCGATCTAACGGAATAATCGAACTAAATTATCTAATAAAATAAATAAATAAAATAAAATATAAAATTGTACCAAAAAAGTTGCCACCTTTAGAGCGTTTTGCCACGATTTTGGCAAACCGCTCAAACGCTAGCGCTTTTTAAAAGCACTAGTGTAATAAAACCCTATGGGCCCATTCTTACTTGGGCGATTTGCGCTAATCGCCGCAAAACGCAAACACGTCGCCTGCACCATTTTAAGGCGATTTTCCAGTGATCACGTTTCAGTGCTATAGAAGCGCTACACGGATTGCGGAAAAAAATCGCTACAGTGTTTAGTGATTTTTCCACGTGAAATCGCGGGGAAATAACTCTCGCAAAACGCCAGCAAAAATCTCCGGCGTTTTGAGCTTTTGAGTGTGAATGGGCCCTTAGAGTTTACCACCACTTTATGCACTAAAAATGCCACACTACCAACTACTGTTTAAACTGAAATCATTAAAGCTGGAATACATTACAGCTTCCATTGTGCCCAGGTGTCATTTTGCAGAACTTCACTGAGCTGTCCACTTCACTTGTGCCTGTCATGCTTACTTTCACTTACAAACTACACAGCTTTAGTGGTGTATTAAAGAGTATGGCTGGGACCACACATTTGTGTCTCCAGAAAACGACTGGTTGTCAGTGGGCAATGCTTCTTGTGCAGCACGTGTTTAAACACTTACTACTGTCTGTAGGTCCAAGGCGAATCAAATATGGTGTGCGATATTATGCTTCAGGGACTTATTTATTTTTCAGACTGATGGAATCGCAAACAAAAAAAAACCTGCAAGTTCTTAAACATGTAATTGAGACTCACTCTGATTTTGCATGTGTGATTTTTGGATTTTAGTTTAGATTTTAATTTGTGCAGTAAAGTGGCTGGATAGTGTAATGGTTGAAGTATACCAGAGACCATTAACCATAAAAGTTGTATACATACCTGGGGCTTCCTCCAGCCCCATCTGCAAGGATCGCTCCCACCCCCTGCCGTCCTCAGCCTTCTCCAGCTCCGGTACCGGGTCCCGCAACGTAAGCCAGTCGCGGCCAGTCTGCGCAAGAGGAGTGCGCCCTCTATGCATCTCCGGCGGCTGCCAGAGAGAGATTCTTAGAAGGCACACTTCTCTTGCGCAGACTGGACCATCAGAGGAGTCTGAGCTGCAGTGTATTGTAGTGGCAAAATCAGAATGGAAAACCACCTGAAGGAGCCATGGCATGGTGCTGCACCGCCCATCTGTACCCCTTGCTGCACTCCTGCAATAAAACCAAAAAGCACTTACCCCATCTTTGCATTTGAGATATATGTGGTACTTGAAATGATAGAGTGCGTGATATAGCGTACACAGCTGGGATTTTTCTGGTTGTACAGCAAACTCCTGTTACAAAACAAACACAAAAAATGGTGTAAGGTGATGCCAGTCTCAATAACCGTAAGCAAATATGTTATATGCAGATTTGATGTAGGGTTTCCAAATCTCAGGCTCTGAGTGGAGGTCATGCATCTTGCTTGGGCAATCAAGGAGGTCACAGTGCATTTCTCTATATATTCATGAGTGGTATAAAATCATCCAGCAATAGACATACGTTCACTTGATACAATGAGTACAGAACAAACGCGAGACATTAGTGGGGGAACTCTCTACTCTTGTGAGCTTACAAGTCAAACTCTGGCTCCCCATCAAATTTGGCCCCCAACTGGTTTCCCCACTTTGCATTATGTTTGGTCCACTCTATACCACCAGACACAATGGGAACTGTATAGGGGATGGAGGACCACTAAACACCAGAGATGTGTATAGGGGAGAGAGGGAAGGAGGACCATTAGACATTAGGGAACTGTATAGGCGAGGCAAGAGGGCTACTAGACCCCAGCAAACTGTATTAGGGGAAGAGGGTAGGGCAATAGAAACCAAAGAACTATATATAGAGGAGGAAGGTATTAGACATCAGGGAACTGTATAGAGGATGAAATGGGAGGAAGGGGGGGGGGGCAGCATTAGACACCAGAGAATTTTATAAGGGAGGGAGGTGGCCAGTAGACATTAAAAGGAACTAAACTCATTCAATCGAGAACACGCATGGCCAGGCGCAGTGACCATCAACTTGCTGAGTTGCCAGAAGCTAAAGTGGGTTGTTGCAGGGGACCTTAGGATCACTTTGTCCTGGCGCAGGCACAGGGCAGCTGCAGGGGGTCGGTATAACTAAACTGGCTTTTTTTAATGAGCTTAGGTTTCGTTTAATGTACAGTGGCAACCCCCCCTCCCTTATGAAGTTCCCTGGTGTCTAATGCCACCCCCCCTCCCCGCTCCTTGACCTTTAAGCCTGCAACTTGGTCCCAGTGCTCAATTCTGGAACACTTTGTACTTTAGTTTGACACTCCTGATCTAGAGAGTAATCTAGATGCTCCTAAGATTAGCTTATATGGCCAACCATGCCTACTTTTGTTTCTATGATGAAATGGACCTATTGATTCACACAACGTACGCCCGGATCCTTGGATGTTACCATATAATTAACCTTTGAGTGTAGATTTCATAATCTGGATTTGTGTATGTGGATAAAAATATGAATCACCTGGAGGTTATAATTACTAACCTAAAAATGTTTTTTTTCCTGCTAATTGGATGAATGCCGCGGACTGCAAGTACTAATAACACGTATCTATATTGAGGATGTACATATGGAACCTAGAGGTTATAATTAACCTACTTACAAACCATGTCAGTGGAATGAGTGGTGCAGACTGTATGCGCTAACTTCTTAATACAAAAAACTATGGATTCTGTGTACTAGAAACATTCAACAAATCTTTACAGAGTTAAAGTACTGTAGGCATTCACTAGTAAACGGATGCTATCTAACCAATATCAATCATTCACCACCTTGTCCCATTTCACAGGGATCAGAACTAGCATCATTTGCACCATTCCAGTGGCTAGCCTTGTGCGGTTTGATGCACCACAGAACTGTAAAAACTAGTTTAGCATGCAAAGTCTACAGTGGTTATAAGAGAAGCAGGCAGTGCACTACGGCATTTTCCAAAAGATGGGATACTGAAATCAACCACACTTCAGGGTTCTCATTACTGGATCAGCTCAACCACACTTCAGGGTTCTCAACACTGGATCAGCCTGTCTGAAGAGGACTGGGGAAGCCCCTCTAGGATCCAGAGGCTTCCACCTCCTGAGGCAGGGGCGTAACAATAGACCCTGCAAGGGATGCCTCCGCAGGGGGGCCAAATAGCCACAGGGGGCCCGTGGGGGAAAAAGTTTGAGAGACTGACAGCTAAGGGCATGGAGAAAAAAAAAACATATTCTGCTCTCGCACCATTGTTATATTGACTGCATGTGTCCACCACACAGATAAGGACTCATACACACTTTGGAATTTGTACACTGTCCCTGCTCCCTAGGGTTCGTAAAAAACATCTGTCTCCCACTGCTACAAAGTTCTGATGATTTCAAGTACAACCTTAAAACCAAACATTTTGAAAAAAAAAGTTGTACACTTTCCCTTAAACTCCTTGCTTTCACTCTGAAAGGATTCCTAGATTCTTATCACACATGCTGACCTTATGGCCTCGAATTACTTTTACAACACAATGGGGTGGCGATTGATGTCTTTACTGTTGCTGCTTCATTGAGAGCTTGTTGTCTCATGGTCCAAGATCTTGTAATAACAGTATCAATCAGTGACATTCTGATTGTTTTGCCAAAGTTATGCTGGGTTTACACTATACAATTTTCCGTTACATTCTTCTGTTAGATTTTTCTGTTAGAATGCATAATTAGATTATTTTCTGTAGAGAATGGTCATTATCTTTGGTGCATTGTCTTCTGTTTATCCCCTGCTGAGTAGAACAATGCCTAATTACTCTGCAGATAGGTCGTATGATAGATACATTTCCAACATGTTGAACTTTATCTATCTGGCAGGTAAATCTAACAGAAAATTGTATGGTCACGGTGTAAACCCAGCATTACAGTGAATAATAAAATCTTATGTTCAGCATGTCATTGTTGTTCCTCCATATAGCATGTGCTCTCATGTAGTAAAATAATACAGCTGTGTGTGTATGTATGTATGTACTGGGAGCAGAGCTGCAACTAGGGACTTGTCGGCTGCAAGGGGCTGGAGGAAGCCCGTGTAAGTACATCTGGGGGTAGCATAGATGGCCTGACATTTCCTTTAAGTCTAAGTGTTTTTATCTGCATGGGGAAAACACATTGGTCCTCAGTTTTCCTGTGCAGAAAGCGAGGGGGGTGGGGGCCCCCATCCAAAGTTTTGCGGGGGGTGGGGGGCCCCTATCCAATGTTTCGCAGGGGGGCCCAGTGATGTCTAGTTACGCCCCTGTCCTGAGGTAAATATCTTAAAACCGCTTTTGCAAACTTCACAGGTTTGCTTTAGAGCACACATGAAGGGAGAGGGATATGGCGGCTGACATTTATTTCCTTTTAAACAGTGCAAATTTCCTGGCTGCCCTGCTGATCCTCTGCCTCTAATATTTTTAGTCATGCAGATCAGATGTTTCTGACTGGCTTTGCCCCATGCTCATTTCAGGTGTGTGTTTCAGACACTTCTGATGCCTGAAAGATCAGCTGGACTGCCAGGCAACTGGTATTGTTTATAAGGAAATAAGTATGGCAGCCTCCATAGCCGTCTCACTTCAGGCGCCCTTTTACGCAGTAGGATTAGCCATACTATGCCAGGGGGAAAAAAAACAAAAACACAGTGGTTTGCAAATGTATTCGGCCCCCTTGAAGTTTTCCACATTTTGTCACATTACTGCCAAAAACATGAATCAACTTTATTGGAATTCCACGTGAAAGACCAACACAAAGTGGTCTACACGAGAGAAGTGGAACAAAAATCATACACGATTCCAAACATTTTTTACAAATCAATAACTGCAAAGTAGGGTGTGTGTAATTATTCGGCCCCCTTTGACCCGAGTGCAGTCAGTTGCCCATAGACATTGCCGGATGAGTGCTAATGACTAAACAGAGTGCACCTGTGTGTAGTCTAATGTCAGTACAAATATAACTGCTCTGTGACGGCCTCAGAGGTTGTCTAAGAGAATATTAGGAGCAACAACACCGTGAAGTCCAAAGAACACACCAGACAGGTCAGGGATCAAGTTATTGAGAAATTTAAAGCAGGCTTAGGCTACAAAAAGATTTCCAAAGCCTTGAACATCCCACGGAGCACTGTTCAAGCGATTATTCAGAAATGGAAGGAGTATGGCACAACTGTAAACCTACCAAGACAAGGCCGTCCACCTACACTCACAGGCCGAACAAGAAGAGCACTGATCACAAATGCAGTCAAGTGGCCCATGGTGACTCTGGACGAGCTGCAGAGATCTACAGCTCAGGTGGGGGAATCTGTCCATAGGACAACTATTAGTCGTGCACTGCACAAAGTTGGCCTTTATGGAAGAGTGGCAAGAAGAAAGCCATTGTGAACAGAAAAGCATAGGAAATTCCATTTGCAGTTTGCCACAAGCCATGTGGGGGACACAGAAAACATGCGGAAGAAGGTGCTCTGGTCAGATGAGACCAAAATGGAACTTTTTGGCCAAAATGCAAAACGCTATGTGTGGCAGAAAACGAACACTGCACATCACTCTGAACACACCATCCCCAGTGTCAAATATGGTGGTGGCATCATCATGCTTTGGGGGTGCTTCTCTTCAGCAGGGACAGGGAAACTGGTCAGTTGATGGGAAGATGGATGGATCCAAATACAGGGCAATCTTGGAAGAAAACCTCTTGGAGACTGCAAAAGACTTGAGACTGGGGTGGAGGTTCACCTTCCAGCAGGACAATGACCCTAAACAAAGCCAGGGCAACAATGAAATGGTTTAAAACAAAAACATATCCATGTGTTAGAATAGCCTAGTCAAAGTCCAGCTCTAAATCCAATCGAGAATCTGTGGCAAGATCTGTAAACTGCTGTTCACAAACGCTGTCCATTTAATCTGGAGCTGTTTTGCAAAGAAGAATGGACAAGGATTTCAGTCTCTAGATGGTAGAGACATACCCTAAAAGACTGGCAGCTGTAATTGCAGCAAAAGGTGGTTCTACAAAGTATTGACTCAGGGGGCTGAATAATTACGCACACCCCACTTTGCACTTATTGATTTGTAAAAAATGTTTGGAATCATGTACGATTTCCGTTCCACTTCTCACGTGTACACCACTTTGTATTAGTCTTTCACGTGGAATTCCAATAAAATTGATTCAGGTTTGTGGCAGTAATGTGACAAAATGTGAAAAACTTCAAGTAGTTTGAATACTTTTGCAAGCCACTGTACATAAGTAGATAAATACTTGATCTACTTGCATAACACATGTATTGTACTGTCTACTTTTTGATTTCAGTGAATGTCATATAGTAAATGAAGAGAATTCTGGTCCTTGTGGGAACCATGTTTTTTTTGCCCACAGTTTAGGCTAAATCCTGATGTTATGTCTGCCCTTTACTTTGTCTTTTCTCCTCCAATCGCTGAGTCACCTCAGCCTTGCTTGTAAACACAAGTGAGCAGAGGATCGCGTTTCAGATAAGCAGCTAAATAAATGGAGGAGGAATATATTATAGATAAAAAGAACCCCAGCATGCAATGGTTTGGCACTGACTTCTAAAGGGCCAGTGCTCCTTAAAGAGGATCTGTAACGTCAAAAGATCCCCTGGGGGGTACTCACCTCGGGTGGGGGAAGCCTCCGGATCCTAATGAGGCTTCCCACGCCGTCCTCCGTCCCTCAGGGGTCTCGCTGCAGCCCTCCGAGAAAGATAACGTCAATATTTACCTTCCTGGCTCCTGCGCAGGCGCTCTGACGGCTGTCGGGTCCGAACTACATGGAAATACCCGATCGCCGTCGGGTCTGCTCTACTGCGCAGGTGCAAGTTTCCGGCCCCTGCGCAGTAGAGCGGACCCGACTGAGATCGGGTATTTCCGTGTAGTTCGGAGCCGAGAGCAACCACAGCGCCCCCGCTGGAGCCAGCAAAGGTAAATATTGAACTGACAGTCCGGTCTGTCGCCGGCTGTTCGGAGGGCTGCAGCGAGACCCCCGTGGGACAGAGGACGGCGTGGGAAGCCTCATTAGGATCCGGAGGCTTCCCCCACTTGAGGTGAGTACCCCCCAGGGGATGTTTTTGAGGTTACAGAGTCTCTTTAAGTATGTGATAATCTTTATCGCTTAATACACTCAGACCAGTTGCTGTTGAAATTAGATTTTTATGGTGACAATCCCGCTTTAAAAAAGGTACATACACACGTCGGATTTGTGCAAACGACCCGTCGTTCGGACGTCCAAACGACCGGTCGTTCGGACGTCAAATCGGGCGTGTGTACAGTCTGTCATTCAGCTGATAAGAGCGGATTTGAGCGATCCACCAAGCGCACCTGAAGTCAGAACGTCCCAGCTGCTCTAAAAGATAAGTAACAGCATAATAACCTTTAAAGAAAAACATTTGTTACAGCTTACAGAGCCCCTGCAATAAATCTGCAGTGTGTCTACTTCCTGCTTGCATGGAATAACATACTGTGCTTACATATTAGCTACAGAGGACTGCCAAATTTTTGTGCTGATACAGCTGAGAGATCAAAGTGCACTAGTGATTACTTGAAGGTAAGGGAATTATGCAGGTTCTTCTATATAAAAACACGCAGGGCAATTTTCTCTCAGTTTTCCTTATGTTCTGTGGTCCATTTTAGTAGTCAAGAAAAATAGCTGAAGACCTAATGACATCCACAAGAAATTTCCCACGTGTGATCAATGATGCATACAATTTCGTACCTGGGACTGTTTAGGTGTTTTCGCGGGCCGCATGGTCTTCTTGTTATACCACTTTCCATACACCTTTATTTTACACACAGTACCGCCTCCTGATTTTGCTTTTGTTTCACGATTAATAATCGTAACGTCTGGGTAGTTTTCCAAGCCATTCTACAAAGAGATAAAATGCGATCAGACTACAGAAAAATTTAATTAACGGACATTGCATAAAATCCAACAGTATACTGTGGGTATCATTACTACACTAAACTTACTTTCCAACAGCAATTGAGGTCTAATATTTAGCAACACGTTTCAAATAAGGGCCTTCAACAGGAAGATTGCTACAAAATTCAAGTGACAAGCTAGAGATGGTAGCCAAAGGGTGCATACACACATTCAATGTTTATTAGCCTATCACTGGCCAATTTTACCACCTACAATTAGTATACGGGCCAACCAGGCCCAGATGTTTATTACAGGAGCCTATAGGCACAGATTTCCAGGCACTTTAGACTTCCCCTTCATGAACCTACAACTCTCCCCCCCCCCCCCCCCCCAACCGCACAGAATGCGTACTGGCTGTCACTTCTCCCTTACTTCCCCTGTCAGTCATAAGTAGCTACTGGTGTCTCTTAGTATTAAGTAGCCAGAGGTACTTTCGGTATTAAGTAGCTAGTTGTGGCCACAGCTGAATGGAGATCTGGTCAGTGGAATGCAGAGAGCTGGGTGAGTAATCTTATTTACGCTATGCTCTGGACTTTCCATTGGGTAAGGAAGGGAGGGAGGGGGGGGGATGGGTTGACGAGCCACCTTTCCATCAGGTGCCTGTAGGCACGTGCCTACAGTGCCTTATAGCAAATCCGGCCCGGGGTCAACAGACTTTGAGGCTACTTTCCCACCAAGACGTTGCGTTTTAGGGTACGTTATGGTCGCATAACGTGCCCCTAACGCAACGCATGGTGGTGTTGAAGTTGGACGTCAGATTGAGCTGCGTTATGCAGCTCTCAAAGCAGCTGCTCCAAATTAGCGATAGGAAGTCCGGATCTTTTTAAGGATTCGGATCATTTGAATCGGATCATTGAAAAGATCAGGATCTTTGAACTGAATCATTTGAATCATTTTACTAGGGAAGCAGACTGGGTGAAATGACTAGCAGGACAGGACTTTCCCTGCACTGTACATTCCGTATGTTCCTGTTTCTTCCAGACAGACATCCACTGTGAACCAAATCTTTCATTGTGATGATCCGGATGATTCGACTCACAAAAAAGATCCGGATAAAATGAACGATTCGTTCATGATCCGGACAACACTACAGTCCCACCAGGAGTCTCCTCAGTGCAGTGAATATTAATTAGCCATGTGACTGGCCGCAGAGGAGGAGGGGAGACCTCCTCATCCAACATTACTGAGCATGTGCAAATAGTCTAACGTAGCTTTAGCCCAGTATGACGTACAGCATGCAGCACTTTGTTTAAACATGCTGCGTTACCATGTAACGCAACGTGGGCACTGTGAACAGCACATTGATTTTACAGTGCTGTGAGTTAGGCAGCGTTACTGGCTGCTGTAACGTGGGACTTTAAAGGGAAGGTCCAAGCAAAAAAAAAAATGAGTTTCACTTACCTGGGGCTTCTACCAGCTCCATGTAGCCATCCTGTGCCCTCGTAGTCACTCACTGCTGCTCCAGTCCCCCGCTGGCAGCTTTCTGACCTCAGAGGTCAGGGCCACATTGCATACATTTTTACGCATTCCAGCTAGTGCAGGAACAAAAATGTACGCGTTGCACCAACGCGTAAAAATGTATGTGTTAATGTTCCTGCACTAGCGGGAATGTGTAAAAATGTACGCAATTCGGCCCTGACCTCCGAGGTCAGAAAGCTGCCAGCGGGGGACTGGAGCAGCAATGAGTGACTACGAGGGCACAGGATGGCTGTATGGGGCTGGTAGAAGCCCCAGGTAAGTGAAACTCTTTTTTTTGCTTGGACCTTCCCTTTAACGTTCCACTGTGAAACCAGCCTGAATACACGGAAAAGATTTTAGTTCTCATACTACATGGAAAAGGTCGCCAATTAACAGGTCCGCCTGCGGGACCGAGAGAGGAGCCAGGAGGACACTGGGGGATCTCATGGCCTACAGTGGGCTGGAGGAAGCCCCAGTTAAGTGCAAATTGTGTTTTTACAAGCTGCTCAGTATCCCTTTAAAACGGGAAGTCTGTACCAGGTTTAAAGAGTACCTGAGGCGAACTAAGTTTAGATTATAGGACACAGAGGCATGTTCTCTGCCCAATGACATGCCTCTGTGTCGTCCTGCTACCACTGTCAGTCCCCCATGGGCTCTGCTGTCCCCTCTGAAAGCTAGCCAATCACTTCACTCCCCCGCCTCCTCCAATCAACTAAGTCGTGACCCAGGAGGTCACGGCCATCTTGGATTCTTCTACCGGTGATCGGAGGAAGAACGGGGCCACGAAGAGCAGCACAGATGGATCCGGGAGGCGGCGTGGAGCAGGTAGTCTTTTTATGCTGCTGCAGGTTCTCTTTAAAGTGGGATAAAACTGATATTACTTTCAATAAAAATGTGTTTTCCTACCATTTTTACCCAATACAGTTACCATATTGGCTTTTGTGATCAAGTAATATTTCCTGTTCACAAATTACAAGTTCCCAAAGTACAGTTAATCTGCTCTGAAAGCTGCAATTGTATTTTATTGCATAACTGCTATGTTTATATATTAATATCTATTTAGTGAACATTTCTCAGCTCTCTGCTTCTCAGCTCAGTGCCGTTCAGTTTCTCACCTCTTCGGATGCGGCCATAAGCTGCAAGGAGCTTTCCACTGAAGAACAAAGGGCTGTGTTTAACTGTTTGAATGCTGTTGTAATACAATTTTTTTGTGGTAGGTTTCATGCTGTAAATGATCTTTTAGAACAAAGAGGAAATGTAGAGTTTCATACTACTTTAAATATGAGTCACTTCTGGTTTTCATGAGACCGGTTTCACACTGTAAATTGGACCGCACCAAACAGGCTTTCAGGGAGTACCACGTTACTATGCGGTATTCCCCTTCTGGCATCCGGCCAAGCAGGAAGCGACGTGCGCTTGCGGCCACTTCCTGTTTTGGGTATGCGGAGGTGCGCTGAAGCGTATTGTAAAAATACACTTCCATGCATGCAGTCACACCACCGCCAACATTTTGAAAACCTTGCGTCGCCATTAACTTACATGACTTCCAGCCCGATCCAAGTTGACTCAAGTACGTGCGGCAACATCATTTTGGAACTGCGTCAGATCAAGCACTTCCGGCGCACTGCAGGTAATCTAATAGCTCATATAGACTTTCGTTGCCCTGCGGCAGCGGTGTGGGAAATTGCCGCAACGCATCACCACAGTGTGAAAGGGGCCTGAGGATTAAAGGACTTACGAGCCGAGTCATAGAAAAAAATTTAATTACCTTAGGTGAATATCAGACCTCAGGGCAGACGATCACTGGCCCCCCTTGCTGTCTACAGAGGCTCCGTTAGCCTAATCCACTTATCATTAGCGGCCCCGACCCGGCCCAGGGTCGCCTTAGCTCACAACACTTAGAATCGCTACTTTAAAAGTCCTCTGCCAGTGCCTGCGCAGCTCGCATAGCCAGTACTGCGGCTGTGCAGGCTTTCAGCCCTGGGAGCGGCACATGGTTGCTCCATATACACTGTAATACGTCATGTGGGCATCACCACATGACCGCCCACACGACTGACTGCCCTTCACTAGCCGCGCCCCCTCAGCACAGAATATCAGCGCTGAGCGAGGGAGGACGTTACCTAGCTACAGGATTTGTTTACTGAAGATTTGCAGAGTAAGTTATTTTATGCAAATCTGAAAGCCTGTGCAGCCGCAGTACTGGCTATGCGAACTGCGCAGGCACTGGCAGAGGACTTTTAAAGTGGCGATTCTAAGTGTTGTGAGCTAAGGCGACCCTGGGCCGGGTCGGGGCCGCTAATGATAAGTGGATTAGGCTAACGGAGCATCTGTAGACAGCAAGGGGGCCAGTGATTGTCTGCCCTGAGGTCTGATATTCACCTAAGGTAATTAATTTTTTTCTATGACTCAGCTCGTAAGTCCTTTAAGTCAAGCATAAAACAATATATCCAAGGACAATAAAACATCTCAGGTATTTGGAAGACTAAAGAAGCAGTTCAGAAAAAGAATCCTAATAACCAAATTTTTCATTTTCCAAGTAGCAGCTTGACTTCCACACATGTGGAGGTTTTCTATCGGTTTAATCTAATTAGAGGGATGTGCACTAGAGGTCGCTGCTCAGCAGGAACCACAACACAGTTACATAAAGGTCAAACGCTCTTCCAGTGCTTATAGAGACCCCTACTGAGAACATCTGGAGCCGGTTACTGCTGATGGTTTAGGTTACACTTTCTGCAGGGATTCTGGTTGTTGATTTGGAAAGTTCAGGACCTTCCAGAGAGCTACATTTAGGCCTCCCCATCCCCATGCAGCTTCTTGGTTTACAGAGCTCGGTAACACACAGGATGAGGAGGACGGAGGCCTTTGCACTGGAAACATGGCAAGTCTCCAAACCAAACCATTAAAATAAAATCTAACAATGCCCCACAGTAATTGTACATTGTATGTGCCAGGGTCAGCCAAAACTGATAAGGATGAAAAAAAAAAAAACAAACCATTTTCTCTCTCCATTAACCCTCTGGAGTGAACATGCCATCTTAATTCCAGCTCTACATACAGTAGAGTCTCGGTTATCCGGCACCGACGGGGATTGGCTAATGCTGGATATAATTGTGCTTTTTGGTTGATGGAGACAAT
>NC_090656.1:75587702-75725969 GCF_040937935.1 Hyperolius riggenbachi | reverse complement strand
ATATAAATCAAGGATTTAAAATATTTTACAATGGTCAAACACTGACTAAATTATTTGCACATAATTATTGTAAAAATTAAGCACTTTTTTATTACATTAATTTCACTGGAGTTCCTCTTTAATGATTATAAGGCTCTCAAGGTAGTATAAAATAGTCACTCCATCACTAGCATTAATGCAGCCCATCTCCTTAACTCTTTTAAATGAACACTATCAATTAAAATTACTTTTTTAAAATACTCTATATTAGGGTACATATTACCACTAGTGCTAGGGACACTTTATTCACCCAGTTCTCTCTCCCTGCTTAAAAAAAAATAAAAAATAAAATAAAAAAATAAAAATCACCCTTCATTCCTTACAAAGCTCACAAATATACTTCACTGTGTCACAAGCAGCATGCAGGAGACATGAGGAGGAGGCAACAAGTAACTAGATGAGCTGTAATATTGCTGAAATATAAAAAGCTGGGAGATGTGTATACACTTTGACTGACTTAAGGTGGCCATACACTGGTCAATTTGCCATCAGATCTACCTACAGATAGATCCCTCTCTGATCGAATCTGATGAGAGAGGATCCCTCTCTCATCAGATTCGATCAGAGAGGGATCTATCTGTAGGTAGATCTGATGGCAAATTGACCAGTGTATGGCCACCTTAAGTCAGTCAAAGTGTATACACATCTCCCAGCTTTTTATATTTCAGCAATATTACAGCTCATCTAGTTACTTGTGGCTGCCTTTACTGCAAACAGATTGTGAATCGATTTCAGCATTAAATCGATTCACCATCTGTGGAGCTGCTGCCGCCACAGATGGTGAATCGATGGAGGCAGTGTTGGTGGGTTTTCTGGATGTGAGAGGTCCAGAGCCTGGGTGTGAGAGGTCCAGGACCACCTGCACTCCCCTCCAGGTATCGCGCATTGGCCTTGGGGCCCCGGCCAGTGAGAGAGGTCCGGGGCCCCTGGCCATCGTGCGAACCAATCGTGTTTTTAAATGTTTTTTTTCAGCTCTAGGACATGGCGGACAGGTGAGCGGTTAGGGAGGGACCCTGCACGGGGCGGTCCTGCTAGCGACGCAATCTTGCGATTTGCGTCCAACTGAAGCCTCCCACCAGAATGCTAATGGCTACTAGATGTGGTATGGCAGGTAAAGGGTGTATGACAGTGCATCCTGATTGGCTGACGAGCACCTGCTGACGACTCAAATGAAGCTGCATGCATGTATTGCTGTGTTCTATTGCTTGTGTGTGTCGAGCTGCTGCCGCCAGCTATACATTACCTGCTCTGGCCGGCGCGAGTCCCCTGGTCTCTGCTCTCTCTTCTCCGGTCTGGGCTCCTCCAGCTTCACTTTACTTCCTGCCTGGGGGAGTTTAAACAGTAGAGGGCGCTCTACTGTTTAAACTTCCTGCCAGGACAGGAAGAAGTGAAGCCTGCTGGACTCGGAGCCCAGTGCGGAGACGAGCAGCGGTGACAGTGGGGATACGCGCCGGCCGAATCAGGTAATGTATTGCCGCTGTACTGCGTCGGTCGTCGGGCATTCGAATGCCGCTATCGACGCACTCCCGAGCCGCCGGCGATCGAGTGAAATCTTCCGCACGGACAGGGACGGGAATGATCAATCAATTGTTCGGTCAGCATTTGCGCGACGATTTCACAGCCGATTCGATCACAGTGATCGAATCGGCTGTGTATTGGTGGGAAAATCGGTAAGTGTATGGGCCCCTTAACATACTTGTGCGTACATTCCAAGCTGCATCTACTTTATAGGCTGCTATAAGAAGGAGAGACACTGTATACAAAGGCATTATCAGGATCTTTGTCAGTCAGAGAACAGAAGACAAGGAACACCTTCAATAATATTCTTTCAGCAAGGTGATAATTAAACTATACACTGAGGAGTTGATAGCAACCCCACTGTGCAGAAACATGGTCTTGCCCTTTAAGAGCCTGACACTTTTGTATCTAATGCTGGGAACACATGATACGTTTTTTGCGGTTGATTCTCCGCGCAATGTATTAATTTTTTGATTCTCTGCTCCATTCTCTTATCTTCCGCTCGTTTTTCTTATCTTTTTTCCATTCACTTCTATGAGAAATCCAGCGGAAAAGAATCGAGTGGTGAATCAAACATGTCGGAATTTATCAATCTAAGCCATCTATCGAAGGACAAAATGAAAACGTGTGTTCCCAGCATATGGCTCTGTACACACATTGAATTTTAATCTGCAGATGACTGGCCAATTTTACCACCACCATGTAGTATGATGGCCAACAGACTAGAGGTGGCCACTAATGAATTGATCCAATCTTTTTCATCCAATCTTACCATTTCTATGTAATACAAGGTAACTGCCTGAAGTATGCATTCAGTATATTCACTCAATTTACCCTTATACTACATAGATTTGGTAAGATTGGATGAAAAATATTGGATCATTAGTGGCCATTAGAATGCTATGAAAGACTGTAGGCATGCTCTCATAGTACATGAAAGTGGCAAAATTGGCCATTCATCTACAGATAAAAATTGGAAGTGTGTACGGACCTTAAAACTGATGGAGGACTTTACAGCAGAGAGGCAAAGCTGTGTGAGGAAGTAAACTGCTCCTAGTAATTGTGGTAATGTGGTAATGTGTGCCCTAACATGCAGCATTAAAAGAAAATTCTTTAATTGATAGTATTCCTTTAAGTGCTTAATGAACTCTGGCTTTGCCACTTCCAGCAACTCACAGCAGTTTCTGGCTTTCTCTTCTGCTAACAGAAACACAAGCCTGTAAACAAAGATACATGCAATTCTCATGAATGTCTAAAATCTTATAGCATATGACAATAAAATGACATTAAGGATTACCGGTAGTTACTTCTTCTGCCTTGTCTCCTTGGCAATACCCATGCCGAGTTTGCTTTGATGTCATGAGCAAAAATATTTCAAATGCCTTGTAAAGCTTTTAATTTTTATGGTACAAATTGGTGGCTTTTTGGTTGAACTTAATAAACATTCTCACAGGCTTTAGATAGTTAAAAACTGCGGAACATGTGTTCCCTGGGGACTGGCGCTTATATTAAAAAAAACAAAGTGTTGGATTTCTTGATTTCATAAACAAAATCCAAAGATGGTTTGGTGGGGTCCATAAAATACAAAAATCGTCCAACATTTCCCATCTAAAATTAGAAGAAAAACAAAAAAAGACAAATTAGTATTTAGAATTCCAAAAGCAACAGCCACTGACTATGTACACGACTGTGAATCTTACCTCCTGCCTGTAATTACTGTTTGATGACTTTTTTTGAAGGTGTTGTTGAAACGCAGCAGAAGTATCTGCCGAATACTTTTTATACATCCCCTCTTTATCTATTTTGTATCCCAGCAGGACATTCTTGCTGTTTCTAATTAAGATAAAGTGTTATTAAGTTGTGATAAATAACTTAATTGTCAACAGTTAAAACAGCACAAAATGCAAAAAGATTGTCGGCAGATTTCCCCACAAAATTCAACCAGATTGTCGGCAGATTTCCTCAGAAAATGCAATCAGGTTAGCCATATGGGTGCCACTGCACCCCCCCCCCCCCCATATAGGTTAGCCATTTGGGTGCCACTGCAGCCCCCCCATATAGGTTAGCCAGATGGGTGCCACTGTAGTCCCCCCCCATATAGATTAGCTAGATGGGTGCCATTGCAGCCCCCCCCCCCCCCATGTAGGTTAGCAAATAGCAATATGGTGTCCTGGGCCTGGCCACTGCCCCTGTATAGGTTAGCATGGTCAGGCAGGTATGGGTGGTGGTTGGTCAGCAACTCTCTCTCGCCCCCAGCCCCCCCCCCCCCCCCGGGCCCCCTCGCAATTCCGTCCACAGACCAAAGCAGCCAGTACCACCAGGCCCATACTTACACAATCCTGCAGCTTGCCTGGTGTGGGGTCGGGTGGCTCCTCGGGTGATGCACAGGTCCAGTCCAGGCCTCCAGCTCCAGGGCACGCTCTTCCGGCTCCAGGGCATGCTCCTACACTCCGGCTCCAGTTGCAGCACTCTACGAGGCAGCCAGTCTGCTCCCTCCCCGTGAGGCCGTCGCAACGTCACTCCTCCTTCCTCCCTGGCTGTCCAGAAGCCCGGAACTATAAAGTAATTGTCAGGCCGGCCACCAGGGAGTAGATCAATGCACACCAGCCGGAAGTAGTCCCCCTCCTCACCAGCCACTTTTAGAGATGAGGGGGGCAGGGGGGGCTGCTCTGTTATAACTATCGGGGGGTGCTGCTATTGCTGCTAGTGGGTTCCAGGCCTAATGCAGGCTCCAAATATAGAACGTCTTGATAGATGCACCCCACACAAACTAATAAACCACAGCTAACCCAATGCCTGTTCCCAGCCAAGGCCCCACAGCTAACCTATTGCCTGTTCCCAGCCAAAGTCCCACAGCTAACCTAATGCCTGTTCCCAGCCAAGGCCCCACAGTTAACCTAATACCTGTTCCCAACCAAGGCCCCACAACTAACCTAATGCCTGTTCCCAGCCAAGGCCCCACAGCTAACCTAATGCCTGTTTCCAGCCAAGGCCCCACAGCTAACCTAATGCCTGTTTCCAGCCAAGGCCCCACAGCTAACCTAATGCCTTTTCCCAGCCAAGACCCCACAGCTAACCTAATGCCTGTTCCCAGCCAAGGCCCCACAATTATCCTAATGCCTGTTCCCAGCCAAGGCCCCACAGCTAACCTAATGCCTGTTCCCAGCCAAGGCCCCACAATTATCCTAATGCCTGTTCCCAGCCAAGGCCCCACAGCTAACCTAATGCCTGTTCCCAGCCAAGGCCCCACAGCTAACCTAATGCCTGTTCCCAGCCAAGACCCCACATCTAACCTAATGCCTGTTTCCAGCCAAGACCCCACAGCTAACCTAATGCCTTTTCCCAGCCAAGGCCCCACAGCTAACCTAATGTCTGTTCTCAGCAAAGGCCTGTTCCCAACCAAGGCCCCACAACTAACCTAATGCCTGTTCCCAGCCAAGGCCCCACAGCTAACCTAATGCCTGTTTCCAGCCAAGGCCCCACAGCTAACCTAATGCCTGTTTCCAGCCAAGGCCCCACAGCTAACCTAATGCCTGTTTCCAGCCAAGACCCCACAGCTAGCCTAATGCCTGTTCCCAGCCAAGGCCCCACAACTATCCTAATGCCTGTTCCCAGCCAAGGCCCCACCGCTAACCTAATGCCTGTTCCCAGCCAAGGCCCCACAGCTAACCTAATGCCTGTTCCCAGCCAAGGCCCCACAGCTAACCTAATGCCTGTTCCCAGCCAAGGCCCCACAGCTAACCTAATGCCTGTTCCCAGCCAAGGCCCCACAGGTAACCTAATGCCTGTTCCCAGCCAAGGCCCCACAGCTAACCTAATGCCGGTTTCAAGCAAAGGCCCCACAGCTAACCTAATGCCTTTTCCCAGCCAAGACCCCACAGCTAACCTAATGCCTGTTCCCAGCCAAGGCCCCACAACTATCCTAATGCCTGTTCCCAGCCAAGGCCCCACAGCTATCCTAATGCCTGTTCCCAGCCAAGGCCCCACAGCTAACCTAATGCCTGTTCCCAGCCAAGGCCCCACGGCTAACCTATTGCATGTTCCCAGCCAAGGCCCCACAGCTAACCTAATGCCTGTTCCCAGCCAAGACCCCACAGCTAACCTAATGCCCGTTCCCAGCCAAGAAGCCACAGCTAACCTAATGCCTTTTCCCAGCCAAGAAGCCACAGCTAACCTAATGCCTGTTCCCAGCCAAGGCCCCACAGCTAACCTAATGCCTGTTCCCAGTCAAGGCCTCACAGCTAACCTAATGCCTGTTCCCAGCCAAGGCCCCACAACTATCCTAATGCCTGTTCCCAGCCAAGGCCCCACAGCTAACCTAATCTCTGTTCCCAGCCAAGACCCCACATCTAACCTAATGCCTGTTTCCAGCCAAGACCCCACAGCTAACCTAATGCCTTTTCCCAGCCAAGGCCCCACAGCTAACCTAATGTCTGTTCTCAGCAAAGGCCCTACAGCTAACCTAATGCCTGTTCTCAGCCAAGACCCCCCAGCTAACCTAATGCCTGTTCCCAGCCAAGACCCTTAGTTTCTTATCTGAGAAATCAGCTCTTATCAGAGATGGTGGACAGTCCTAGCCCTAGGGTGGGCTTTTAGAGATGATGCCTTTGGTTGTGTCCTAACTGATGAGAGGTGACAAGAGATCGTGGATGCAGCAACAAATCCAGATTGCATGCAAATGTAATGCAAAATATATGCAGCTTGGAATTAGGCCAATCACAATTTGCATGCTGTGCATGTGTTTATATTGTTTATATGCTAATTTCCCAGCTGCAGACAATTTGCGCTACATTTGTTCATAGTATTCAAAATCTGTTGGCACTCATACTACATGAAGGTGATAAAATTGATCAGTGATTGACCAATCAAATTTCATGTGTGTATGCACCGTTACATTAAAAATCTATGCACTTACAAGTCTGGGTGTTGAAGACATTTGTGTACCCTTGCAGCACATATTTCATTTTAGTTTTATCCGCCGATGTGGTGTTCATTTCTTCTTCATCTGACGACGAGTTAATGCAGAGAAGACAGAAAAAAATGATAAAAAATTCACATTGCATCGAAGACAACATAATGAACATATTTACTAGTAGTCCCTATTCACTAGTCCAAAAAAAAAAAAAATTAAATACGTTAGGCACATGTAACCTATACATACAAGCACATATTTGCCTCATGCTGTTATGTCTGGCTATCCATTTCTAGCAAATCACTTTTCTCCTGATATTTTCGGTGTTGTTGGTCCTCTTGCTCCAAAGGGGCTGGCACAATATTTCTGGGGAAAAAAATAAAATAAAAAAATAAGCAGTAGTAATAGTGATGACAATCTTTGATGTATAAATATACGAAAAGAGACAGAGATGGATGGACAGGTATATATGTTCTTCCCGTAACTGTGTGGGTTTCCTCCAGGCAATCTGTTTTCTTCCCACATTCCTACAACATATTGATAAGTTAATTGGCTCCCCCTAAAAACTGACCCTAGACTAGCATTAGAAGTGTGCTTAGCACTTCCAAGTGTTGTTGTTTGACCTAAGTGTTACGCCGCTCAGGAGGTTTTGCAGCTTTTGAGTCCCCAGGGTTAATGTAAAGATTGCATGGCTGCAAAACCTTTAGCTAGCACTAGGCTAGCTAGTATAAAGTAGCCAGCACCCTCCGATCGCCCCCGATCACCTGATCCAGCCACTTAATACATTGCCCAGCCTGGCACCAGCGATCGGCACAGCCTCCCCGCACAGCTCCGCTCTTCACTATAGGAAAGATTGTACATGACGTCACTGACGTCATGCGCAGACCCGATCCCCCCGAATAGAGAGACCGGAGCTGTGCGGGGAGGCTGTGCCGATCGCTGGAGCCAGGCGGGGTAATGTATTAAGTGGCTGGATCAGGTGATCGGGGGCGATCGGAGGGTGCTGGCTACTTATACTAGCTAGCCTAGTGCTAGCTAAAGGCTTTGCAGCCATGCAATTTTTTACATTAACCCTGGGGAACTCCTGAGGCAAGTGAGCGGTATGTCCGACACAGTTTCGAGCATACCGCTAAGGAGGTTAAGAGGTTTCTGTGCCCTCATAGTACATTTGTCAGTTTTAGTTTAAACCCCTTATGTGGTGTTTAAAGAGAATCTGTATTGTTAAAATCGCACAAAAGTAAACATACCAGTGTGTTAGGGGACATTTCCTATTACCCTCTGTCACAATTTCGCCGCTCCTCGCCGCATTAAAAGTGGTTAAAAACAGTTTTAAAAAGTTTGTTTATAAACAAACAAAATGGCCACCAAAACAGGAAGTAGGTTGATGTACAGTATGTCCACACATAGAAAATACATCCATACACAATCAGACTGTATACAGCCTTCCTTTTGAATCTCAAGAGATCATTTGTGTGTTTCTTTCCCCCTGCAGCTATCTTCCACTGAAGTGTCAGGCTGTTTCTTCCTGCAGAGTGCAGACAGCTCTGCCTGTATGTAATTTCTCAGTATGTGAAAGCCCAGTCAGGTCAGAGGAGGATTTATCCAGCTTGTAAAAGATAAGAGAGACGAGAGAAGCTTCCCTAATCTAAATAATACACAGGCAGTGTGCAGAGAGGGGCCTGGAGCAGGGAGATGCATCACAGAACCACAACACTGAAGAACTTGGCAGCCTTCCAGACACAGGCTGACAAGTCTGACAAGAGAGAGATAAGTTGATTTATTACAAAGATGGTGATAGTAGAACGTGCTGCAGTAAGCCAGAACACATTAGAATAGCTTTTGGAACTTGTAGGATGATAAAAAACAGGATGCAATTTTTGTTACGGAGTCTCTTTAACCCCCAATGTGGTGTTCTTGTTCATCTGATGATGAGCTGAGTCTAAGAAAACTGAAAAAAAAGATAAAATTCACACAGTGTCAAGCATACCGCTAAGGAGGTTAAGAGGTTTCTGTGCCCTCATAGCACATTTGTCAGTTTTAGTTTTAACCCCCAATGTGGTGTTCATTTCTTGTTCATCTGATGATGAGCTGAGTCTAAGAAAACTGAAAAAAAAAATTCACATTGCATTAAAGACAGCATAATGCACATGTTCACTAGTAGTCAGTAATCCCTATTCACTAAACTGTGTTAGGCAGATGTAACATATACATAGCAGCAAACATTTCCCTAAAGCCTGGTACATATTTTTAATTATGATTGTACATAGTATGCAATACCTGTTTACCCTCATACTATATGGAGGTGGTAAAATTGGCCAATCAAAATTGACGGTGTGTACTCCTCTAAACACTTGTGATTTAAAATGCTCTTCCTAATGTAATGCTATGTGTGTGATCCCACTTGAGGGATGTGATTTCATAAAAATCCTACATAGCATTACATTAGCAAGAGCTTTTCAAAATCACAAAAACACTTAGGAAAGGCTGCTAGTGGGTCCCCAGGCCGTATGGAGTGTAGTCCAAGGTCGCCTCACTCAATACAGTGGGATACGAAAGTTTGGGCAACCTTGTTAATGGTCATGATTTTCCTGTATAAATCGTTGGTTGTTACAATAAAAAATGTCAGTTAAAAACAGTGGCGTACCTAGGGCATTTGACACCCGGTGCTGGGTATTATAAGACCCCCCCCCCCCCCCCAAAAGTAAAGGAGCAAAAAAATGGGAGTGGCCATGACCGGATGAGGGCAGAGCTAACTGTAATTTGACGTGAACCCGGGTGAGAGTAATATGGAGGCTGCCATATTTATTTCCTTTTAAACAATACTAGTTGCCCTGCTGATCTATTTGGCTGCAGTAGTGAACTGAATCACACCAGAAACAAGCATGCTTGTTCAGGGTCTGTGGTTGAAAGAATTAGAGGCAGAGGACCAGCACAGCAGCCAGGCAACTGGTATTGCTTAAAAGGAGATAAATATGGCAGCCTCAATATTATTCTCACCTCGGGTTCCCTTTAAAAGTGCAACACAAAGACAGTGGACCCAAGTTTTGGTGACCCTTTCCCCAGAAAATTCACGTAATTGTGCAGGTTTTCTCAAGAAAATACACGTAATGTGTGCAGATTTGCCCAGAGAATACGTTCAATCATGTCGGCAGATTTGCCCAGAGAATATGTTCAATCATGTCGGCAGATTTGCCCAGAAAATACATGCAATCATGTCGACAGATTTGTCCAGAAAATACATGCAATCGTGTGGCAGACCTGGCCAGAACATAAACGCTACCCCTGGCTGCTAATATAAATTTAAAAAAAAAATTTACTCACCTGCAGCAGAGCTCCTGTTCCGGCCTCCGTCCAGTGCGCAGCTCCCACGATCCTCTGCAGCCAGCAACTCCCAAAGTCTCCAGAGCAGGGCTCCGGACATTTTATATAGCCCTGCTCTGCCGCTGCGGTGAACTGATACGGCATCTATTAGATGCCGAAAGTCAGTTCACGCTGGGGGGTGCTTGGAGAATTTGAAGGGGTGCTTCAGCACCCAAAGCACCCCCCCCCCCCGTGCCGCCACTGCCCCCAGTATAGGTAGCTAGCAGTTGCCCCCACTTTAGGTAGCTAGTTGCCCCCAGTGAAGGTAGTATAGTTGCCCCAATATAGCTAGTATAGTTGCCCCCAGGATAGGCAGCATAGCTGCTGTCCCCAATGTAGGTAGTGTTGCTGCCCCCAGTGTAGCTAGTATAGTGGCCCCCGTACAGCTGCCCTCCAGTATAGCTAGTATAGTGGCCCCCATAGTTGCCCCAGTATAGCTAGTATAGTAAACAACAAGTGTCAGCGCCAAGGCAGAAGGCGACCGCAGCCGAGAAGGACAATGTCCAAAAGTCCACACAAGCAATGAATATATAAAGTCAGCGCAGGTCTATAGTAATACAGCTTTCATCATTTTTTGGTATACAGGATCTTTGAACAAAAGGGTAAAGAAGCAAGGCTTACCAGATTCCAACAACCCACATTATAAGGTTGTAAACGAGTTTGATAGGTGGTCCGCAGAACTTTCAAATGGTGTCGTTTCACCAGCGATGTTGCACACTACAGATTCCTCCGGAATATAGTAGATATCCTGAGATCGCAGAGACTCACCAAAGGGGAGTCCGGTAGGATAGTGACATGAAAGAGATGTACGGCACATCTAAGTGTAAACCGTCTTTATTACATAACAAGTAAAACAATTAAAAACAAGGATAAAGGAAAACTCACATACGGGGCCCGTGCACTGGGAACCCCGAAAAAGTAGCGCGCATAAAATGGTCAATAGAAGACCTCAAATAAAATGGTGCCACCTGTCGCCTTCCCGACCGGTTTCGCAATCTTGCGTCATCAGGGGAGAAAGGCGACCAGGCGGCCAGCACCAACTTTATAACATTTTTGAATTAAAAAGTGGGAGTGGTTAGGCTCCACCTTATTCAGACTACACTAGTCAAAGGCAGAAAGCATCAAACATGAAATAAAACATTGTGACAAATTGCATTGTGTCAGAGAGACAGTAGCAAAAGATCTCTCAGATAGTGTGAATAAAAAGAGGTGAATGCAATATTACCTGCATATTCAATTCGTAGTAGGCTAGTTAAGGCTAAATTAAAAGCTAGATTGATTACTCTGCGCTAGGGCATATCTTTCCTATGTAAAAACTTCTTTCTAGATGAAAAGCAGGCACTTCTAGGGACCAGAAGTAGTCACTGGAACTCAGGAAGTAGCCTTGCACTCCACCAGGGTCAAGTGGAGCACAAGTTCTTCCTGTGAAGGAGAAAAAAAAAAAAAATCCAATGCGTATGCAATGACGCATACGATCATAAAAACGTAAACAATGAAGCACATAGCAGTGCAGTGCGGCTATAAATATGCATGAAGTGTACTCAGGTGTGCAATGAAAAGCGCGTCTAATGTACTATACTAAGAAGGTGCATAAATCTGTATGCATAGTAAAAACAATGAAATGATAAAACAGCCTCCATGGGAGCTCCAGGGACCTTAAGTAGTGAAAGTGAAGAACATCCATAGTGATCATGCAAGACAGATCCCATAGGTATCCGATAGATGGAAATTATGCAAAGTTATGCAAATGTATATGTACAGCAGTGTAATGCGGCTATGATTACGCATAAAGATTACTTAAGCGTGCCATAAAGAGCACATCTAAAGTGAAAGCGGTCTCTACTACAATGTAGAACACGCATGCGGCGAAGCATAAAACAAATAGCGCACATAGGGACAAAAATCCACTGCGAGCATCTAAACCGACATATGGAACAATAAACAAAAATAATTGATCTTATGCTGCAATAAGGTCGCATTTAGTAAAAAATAAAAAAAAAATGCAATGCGTATGCTGTGACGCATACGATCATAAAAGCGTAAACAATGAAGCACATAGCAGTGCAGTGCGACTATACATATGCATGAAGTGTGCTTAGGTGTGACATGAAAAGCACGTCTAATATACTGTACTAAGAAGGTGCATAAATCTGTATGTATAGTGGAGACAATGAAATGATAGAACAGCCTCCGTGGGAGCTCTGGGGACCTCAAGTGGTGAAAGTGAGGAGCATCCATAGTGATCATGCAAGACAAATCCCATAGGTATCCGATAAATGGAAATTATGCAAAATTATGCAAATTCATATACTCAGCCGTGTAGTGCGGCTATGATTATGCATAGAAAACTCCATGCACCGATAACAGAGGACAACAGACAGCACTCTGTGGGGTAGGGAGCAACAAAGGGAAAGAGAGGGACCACGACCTCCCAATATATCCTATCCAAATTAAGAGGGTATATAAATTTGTATGCTTGGTGAAAAAACAGTGACAGAATAGAACAGCCTCAAACGGAGCTCCGAGGGCATCTAGTGGTGAAATGAGAAACAGTCACAATAATCGTGCAAGACAGGCCCCAAAGGAAACAGTGAAATTTATGCAAAAAATTAAAAATTATTAAAAAATATTAAAAATGCAGTCAAATTGACCAGTATATGCGGGCCTTACAAAAAAGCATGCAAATGTATGGAAAATAAAAAATATGATAAAGCATTAAGAATTATTGATAAAACAGTTTACATCCAGTTCAATATTCAAACCAGCTGGACTGAAGGTATTCAGTCTAAAGATCCATTCAGTTTCTAATCTCGATATATCTCTTTCTAAATTTTGTCCCCTCCAGCATCTTTTAGTACCATCGATAACACAAAACTTCAAGCCTGAAGGGTTCCTGTCGTGATGGAGGGCAAAATGTTTTGAGACCGAATGATCCTTAAACCCTTTACGTATAAGGTAGACGTGTTCTCCCAATCTTTCTTTAAAGGTTCTAGTGGTTCTACCTGCATATCTCAGTCCACAAGGACATTCTAAAAGATAAACTATATGTGTGCTTTCGCATGTGAAAAGACGTCTAATCTGCAGTGTGGGACTTCGGTGATCATTCCCAGCAAAGGAAGTAATTTTTCTGGGCATATTAATGCAAGCCTTACAACCTTTGCATTTCTTGCATCGAAAAAAACCTTTTAGGGGTAATAAATGGGCAGAGGCAGTTTTAGGTGGATCTATATGGCTATGTACAAGACGATCTCTAAGATTAGGCGCTCTCCTGAAGATAACTCCCGGATTGTCCGCAAGCATAGGACCAATCACTGAATCACTCCTCAGGAGATGCCAATTCTTGTACAAAACTTTTTTTATGTCTTTGTGTTGGATATTATATTGAGTGAGAAAGTTAATGCCATTCTGTTTAGTAGTATCCACTGTTCTATTCCTCTTGGTAAAAGACCGGACCTCCTGACCAATCTCATCCCTCACAGATACAAGGTCTGAGGCCGGGTAGCCTTTATCTTTAAATCTAGAGATGAGAAGGTCACTTTGGATAAAATAATCAGTTTGGGAGGAGCAATTCCTACGCACACGGTGGAATTGACTCCTAGGTACCCCCTTAAGCCATGGACGATAGTGACAACTAGTAGTAGGAATAAAGCTATTTCTGTCAGTCTCTTTGAAAAAGGTTTTTGTAGTAAATTGATTGTTGTCAAGAGAAATCACTAAATCCAAAAAATTTATCTCTGAGGAGCTACAGACACAGTTAAAGACCAAATTATCCGTGTTATTATTAATATGTTGAATAAAGGGTTGTAAAGAATTTAAATCCCCCCTCCAGATGACCACCACATCATCTAGGTACCTCTTGTATAACAGTAATTGAGGAAAAAGATCAGTTTTAATGAAGATCTCCTCCCAGCAGGCAAGAAAGAGATTTGCGAGGCTGGGCGCATACTTCGCGCCCATCGCAACGCCGACTTTCTGTAGATAGTACTGGCCGTCAAACCAGAAATAATTCCTGGTCATAGAGAAATTAAGGCACTCGATCAAAAAATCGATTTGTGCACGATTGAGCGTCTGGCTATTTTCCAAACAACGGCGAACCGCATGCGCTCCCGCTTCCTGCTGGATAACTGTATACAGAGAGGAGATGTCTGCGGCCATCAAGACACAGGGATCTGTACAAATCAAAGAATCCAATAACTCAATCAGATGTCCAGAATCTCTTAGATAAGACGGAATAAGGGGAACGAGAGGTTGTAGAAATTTATCTACAAATTCCCCTAAACGTGAGGTAATGGAATTAATCCCACTCACTATGGGTCTACCCGGAGGGTGGAGGGGATCTTTGTGCACCTTAGGAAGATAGTATATAACCGGGGTTCTAATAAAAGAGGGAATAAGATAATCTGCCTCCAATTTATTCAAAAATCCTTCCGATTCACCTCTCAAAACTAATTCTCCCAATTCGTCATAAAAACGATTACCGGGATTGCCCCTTAATAATTGGTAAGTGGGCTGGTCACTCAACAATCTAGTCATTTCTTCCTTATAATCTGTTCTATCTAGAAGAACAATCCCCCCCCCCCCTTATCCGCAGGCTTAATAACCATATCTTTTTCCTCTAGAAGTAATGATAGGGCATTCTGGACTTCAATGTTACCTCTGGGTTTTTTTTACCTCCAAAGCTTGAATGTCACTCAACAGTGATTTCTTGAAAGTTTCTATAGCATGATTATTAGAAATTAAAGGGTTAAAAGTGGATGTATTCCTCAGTCCACTATTAAATAGATTTCTCTCTAGACTAAGATCCACAGTATTACTTGTGGGAGCGGTTTTACTAAGAAAAAACTTTTTAACATTAAGCTTGCGTATAAATTTGTGAGCATCAATAAACAAGTCAAATTTATTCAATGGTTTTGGTGGTGCAAACTTAAGACCCTTGTCTAGAAGTTTCATTTCAGATTCCGTAAGAGTGTGTGAGCTCAAATTAAAGATACCTTCCCCTACTTTTCCTTCCCTTTCTTTTTTCTTAAGTTGTACCCTTCGTCCTCCTCTAACGCCCCTTCTAGCAGTGGGCTTTCCCCCTTTTTTTCCCTGGTGGCTGTCTTTGGATCTATAAAAGGGGTTGTCGGTTCCTCTTCAGACAACTCCAAGTCTGATTCAGAAAGATCCGAAAAAATCTCAAACCGATTTTGAACAGGAATAGGTTTACGCTCAGGTGGTGGGGGATAGTTTTTAAAGGGTTTAGGAATCCATTGTTTGAGAGGTTTTGGTCTCCTAGGTATAAAATAGGGAGATGGATTATTGGGTACAAAATCCCGTGGGTAATATTCCTCCGGACGGCCACCATCTTCTAATGGATGTATGGGCCTTTGGTAGTCCCTATCCTGATTGGGGCGAACCGGAGGTCTGTAAGGTCTAGGGGGACTTCTATCACGGGGTGGACGAGGGTTTTCATAGTATCTTGGGGGAGGTGGTTCATACCTCGGTCTGTATGGGGGTACATAAGGTTTAGGGTATGGGTGAGGTATCTGACGCGGTGGTTGACGTGGTGGGTCATATCCATTATTATGAATGTGCCTAGGCGGATGCCTGGGAAGAGGAGGGGGAGGGGGCCTAGGCAGAGACTTAGGAGGGGGGTGGGAAATAGGGGGCCTCTTTTTTGGATCCGGACAGGGAGTAATGCCGGTATCCGCGGGTTTATCCACTGGATCACCATCTTTTCCATTTTTATTCTGCCATTTGAAAACAATTCCTTTCTTATAATCCATAAAATCCCTTTGATATTTCTTTTGTTTTTTCTTTTTAATATCATTATCCATTTTGCGTAAATATCCCTGTAAGTCATCAGAAAGAGCATCATACTCCTCTGAGTCCTTAAAGGGATTTAATTTATTCTGAATCTGGTCAATATCTTTATTGAACATATTCAATCTTTTCTTTTTACCTTCTATTAGTATTTCCAACAATTCTTTACTACATTTTTTAAAAAAGGTCATAAATTTCTCATCAGAGATGGTAATTCGCTCCTGTTCATTAGGAATAAATTCCCATCTCAATCTTCTCGGGGCTAGGCCATCCTTGTTATATCTCTCGAGTGTGACAATCTCCCACCAGAGAGAGAGTTTTTTCTCACAAAAATGGCTCAGCTCCTTAAATTGACCTTCAACATTATCCTCTGCAATAGGTGAAATCCTTTCTGAAAAGATGTGGTCTAAATCATAGTCTCTGCAGTCCATAAATTCAAATACATCCATTTTACCAGCCATATTGAAGGACTGACGAGTAAACAGCAGATAAACAAGCGATAGTTACAAAGCTAAAAAGGAACTCCAAGGCTGCTAAACAGTAGGACAAAGACAAAAATAAACAACAAGTGTCAGCGCCAAGGCAGAAGGCGACCGCAGCCGAGAAGGACAATGTCCAAAAGTCCACACAAGCAATGAATATATAAAGTCAGCGCAGGTCTATAGTAATACAGCTTTCATCATTTTTTGGTATACAGGATCTTCGAACAAAAGGGTAAAGAAGCAAGGCTTACCAGATTCCAACAACCCACATTATAAGGTTGTAAACGAGTTTGATAGGTGGTCCGCAGAACTTTCAAATGGTGTCGTTTCACCAGCGATGTTGCACACTACAGATTCCTCCGGAATATAGTAGATATCCTGAGATCGCAGAGACTCACCAAAGGGGAGTCCGGTAGGATAGTGACATGAAAGAGATGTACGGCACATCTAAGTGTAAACCGTCTTTATTACATAACAAGTAAAACAATTAAAAACAAGGATAAAGGAAAACTCACATACGGGGCCCGTGCACTGGGAACCCCGAAAAAGTAGCGCGCATAAAATGGTCAATAGAAGACCTCAAATAAAATGGTGCCGCCTGTCGCCTTCCCGACCGGTTTCGCAATCTTGCGTCATCAGGGGAGAAAGGCGACCAGGCGGCCAGCACCAACTTTATAACATTTTTGAATTAAAAAGTGGGAGTGGTTAGGCTCCACCTTATTCAGACTACACTAGTCAAAGGCAGAAAGCATCAAACATGAAATAAAACATTGTGACAAATTGCATTGTGTCAGAGAGACAGTAGCAAAAGATCTCTCAGATAGTGTGAATAAAAAGAGGTGAATGCAATATTACCTGCATATTCAATTCGTAGTAGGCTAGTTAAGGCTAAATTAAAAGCTAGATTGATTACTCTGCCCTAGGGCATATCTTTCCTATGTAAAAACTTCTTTCTAGATGAAAAGCAGGCACTTCCTGTACCAGAAGTAGTCACTGGAACTCAGGAAGTAGCCTTGCACTCCACCAGGGTCAAGTGGAGCACCCTCGTCCACCCCGTGATAGAAGTCCCCCTAGACCTTACAGACCTCCGGTTCGCCCCAATCAGGATAGGGACTACCAAAGGCCCATACATCCATTAGAAGATGGTGGCCGTCCGGAGGAATATTACCCACGGGATTTTGTACCCAATAATCCATCTCCCTATTTTATACCTAGGAGACCAAAACCTCTCAAACAATGGATTCCTAAACCCTTTAAAAACTATCCCCCACCACCTGAGCGTAAACCTATTCCTGTTCAAAATCGGTTTGAGATTTTTTCGGATCTTTCTGAATCAGACTTGGAGTTGTCTGAAGAGGAACCGACAACCCCTTTTATAGATCCAAAGACAGCCACCAGGGAAAAAAAGGGGGAAAGCCCACTGCTAGAAGGGGCGTTAGAGGAGGACGAAGGGTACAACTTAAGAAAAAAGAAAGGGAAGGAAAAGTAGGGGAAGGTATCTTTAATTTGAGCTCACACACTCTTACGGAATCTGAAATGAAACTTCTAGACAAGGGTCTTAAGTTTGCACCACCAAAACCATTGAATAAATTTGACTTGTTTATTGATGCTCACAAATTTATACGCAAGCTTAATGTTAAAAAGTTTTTTCTTAGTAAAACCGCTCCCACAAGTAATACTGTGGATCTTAGTCTAGAGAGAAATCTATTTAATAGTGGACTGAGGAATACATCCACTTTTAACCCTTTAATTTCTAATAATCATGCTATAGAAACTTTCAAGAAATCACTGTTGAGTGACATTCAAGCTTTGGAGGTAAAAAAAAGCCAGAGGTAACATTGAAGTCCAGAATGCCCTATCATTACTTCTAGAGGAAAAAGATATGGTTATTAAGCCTGCAGATAAGGGGGGGGGGGGGGATTGTTCTTCTAGATAGAATAGATTATAAGGAAGAAATGACTAGATTGTTGAGTGACCAGCCCACTTACCAATTATTAAGGGGCAATCCCGGTAATAGTTTTTATGACGAATTGGGAGAATTAGTTTTGAGAGGTGAATCGGAAGGATTTTTGAATAAATTGGAGGCAGATTATCTTATTCCCTCTTTTATTAGAACCCCGGTTATATACTATCTTCCTAAGGTGCACAAAGATCCCCTCCACCCTCCGGGTAGACCCATAGTGAGTGGGATTAATTCCATTACCTCACGTTTAGGGGAATTTGTAGATAAATTTCTACAACCTCTCGTTCCCCTTATTCCGTCTTATCTAAGAGATTCTGGACATCTGATTGAGTTATTGGATTCTTTGATTTGTACAGATCCCTGTGTCTTGATGGCCGCAGACATCTCCTCTCTGTATACAGTTATCCAGCAGGAAGCGGGAACGCATGCGGTTCGCCGTTGTTTGGAAAATAGCCAGACGCTCAATCGTGCACAAATCGATTTTTTGATCGAGTGCCTTAATTTCTCTATGACCAGGAATTATTTCTGGTTTGACGGCCAGTACTATCTACAGAAAGTCGGCGTTGCGATGGGCGCGAAGTATGCGCCCAGCCTCGCAAATCTCTTTCTTGCCTGCTGGGAGGAGATCTTCATTAAAACTGATCTTTTTCCTCAATTACTGTTATACAAGAGGTACATAGATGATGTGGTGGTCATCTGGAGGGGGGATTTAAATTCTTTACAACCCTTTATTCAACATAATAACACGGATAATTTGGTCTTTAACTGTGTCTGTAGCTCCTCAGAGATAAATTTTTTGGATTTAGTGATTTCTCTTGACAACAATCAATTTACTACAAAAACCTTTTTCAAAGAGACTGACAGAAATAGCTTTATTCCTACTACTAGTTGTCACTATCGTCCATGGCTTAAAGGCAGCCATACACTGGTCGATGTGCCATCAGATCGACCAGCTGACAGATCCCTATCTGATCGAATCTGATCAGAGAGGGATCGTATGGCTGCCTTTCCTGCAAACAGATTGTGAATCGATTTCAGCCTGAAACCGATCACAATCTGTTGTGGTGGTGCTGCCGCCGCTCCCCCCGCCGGTATACATTACCTGAGGCTGGCTCCCGGGCGTGATGTCCCCGTCATGTGGCACCTCCGGCTCCGGCATCCGCATAGAACTTAAGCTATCACACCAGTGACAGCGGAAGTTCAAATAGAGCGCCCTCTAGTTGTACTTCCGCTGTCACTGGCATGACAGCGGAAGTTATGCGAGGATGCCGGAGGCGCCATGACAGGAGCAGTGACGGACGGGATGCCCGGGAGCCAGCCTCAGGTAATGTATACCTGATCGGATCGGCCGCCGCTAGCGACGCGCTCCCTACCCGCGGGCGATCGAGGGTAATTTCCCGCACGGCGCGATCGACGGACCGATCCGATTTCGGGAGGAAATCGGATCGGCGGGTGCGTGTTGCGCGAACGATTGGCAGCAGATTCGATCCCAGTGATCGAATCTGCTGTCGAAACTGCCGCAAATCGGGCCAGTGTATGGCCACCTTAAGGGTGTACCTAGGAGTCAATTCCACTGTGTGCGTAGGAATTGCTCCTCCCAAACTGATTATTTTATCCAAAGTGACCTTCTCATCTCTAGATTTAAAGATAAAGGCTACCCGGCCTCAGACCTTGTATCTGTGAGGGATGAGATTGGTCAGGAGGTCCGGTCTTTCACCAAGAGGAATAGAACAGTGGATACTACTAAACAGAATGGCATTAACTTTCTCACTCAATATAATATCCAACACAAAGACATAAAAAAAGTTTTGTACAAGAATTGGCATCTCCTGAGGAGTGATCCAGTGATTGGTCCTATGCTTGCGGACAATCCGGGAGTTATCTTCAGGAGAGCGACTAATCTTAGAGATCGTCTTGTACATAGCCATATAGATCCACCTAAAACTGCCTCTGCCCATTTATTACCCCTAAAAGGTTTTTTTCGATGCAAGAAATGCAAAGGTTGTAAGGCTTGCATTAATATGCCCAGAAAAATTACTTCCTTTGCTGGGAATGATCACCGAAGTCCCACACTGCAGATTAGACGTCTTTTCACATGCGAAAGCACACATATAGTTTATCTTTTAGAATGTCCTTGTGGACTGAGATATGTAGGTAGAACCACTAGAACCTTTAAAGAAAGATTGGGAGAACACGTCTACCTTATACGTAAAGGGTTTAAGGATCATTCGGTCTCAAAACATTTTGCCCTCCATCACGACAGGAACCCTTCAGGCTTGAAGTTTTGTGTTATCGATGGTACTAAAAGATGCTGGAGGGGACAAAATTTAGAAAGAGATATATCGAGATTAGAAACTGAATGGATCTTTAGACTGAATACCCTCAGTCCAGCTGGTTTGAATATTGAACTGGATGTAAACTGTTTTATCAATAATTCTTAATGCTTTATCATATTTTTTATTTTCCATACATTTGCATGCTTTTTTTGTAAGGCCCGCATATACTGGTCAATTTGACTGCATTTTTAATATTTTTTAATAATTTTTAATTTTTTGCATAAATTTCACTGTTTCCTTTGGGGCCTGTCTTGCACGATTATTGTGACTGTTTCTCATTTCACCACTAAATGCCCTCGGAGCTCCGTTTGAGGCTGTTCTATTCTGTCACTGTTTTTTCACCAAGCATACAAATTTATATACCCTCTTAATTTGGATAGGATATATTGGGAGGTCGTGGTCACTCTCTTTCCCTTTGTTGCTCCCTACCCCACAGAGTGCTGTCTGTTGTCCTCTGTTATCGGTGCATGGAGTTTTCTATGCATAATCATAGCCGCACTACACGGCTGAGTATATGAATTTGCATAATTTTGCATAATTTCCATTTATCGGATACCTATGGGATTTGTCTTGCATGATCACTATGGATGCTCCTCACTTTCACCACTTGAGGTCCCCAGAGCTCCCACGGAGGCTGTTCTATCATTTCATTGTCTCCACTATACATACAGATTTATGCACCTTCTTAGTACAGTATATTAGACGTGCTTTTCATGTCACACCTAAGCACACTTCATGCATATGTATAGTCGCACTGCACTGCTATGTGCTTCATTGTTTACGCTTTTATGATCGTATGCGTCACAGCATACGCATTGCATTTTTTTTTTTTTTTACTAAATGCGACCTTATTGCAGCATAAGATCAATTATTTTTGTTTATTGTTCCATATGTCGGTTTAGATGCTCGCAGTGGATTTTTGTCCCTATGTGCGCTATTTGTTTTATGCTTCGCCGCATGCGTGTTCTACATTGTAGTAGAGACCGCTTTCACTTTAGATGTGCTCTTTATGGCACGCTTAAGTAATCTTTATGCGTAATCATAGCCGCATTACACTGCTGTGTATATACATTTGCATAACTTTGCATAATTTCCATCTATCGGATACCTATGGGATCTGTCTTGCATGATCACTATGGATGTTCTTCACTTTCACTACTTAAGGTCCCTGGAGCTCCCATGGAGGTTGTTTTATCATTTCATTGTTTTTACTATGCATACAGATTTATGCACCTTCTTAGTATAGTACATTAGACGCGCTTTTCATTGCACACCTGAGTACACTTCATGCATATTTATAGCCGCACTGCACTGCTATGTGCTTCATTGTTTACGTTTTTATGATCGTATGCGTCATTGCATACGCATTGGATTTTTTTTTTTTTTTTTCTCCTTCACAGGAAGAACTTGTGCTCCACTTGACCCTGGTGGAGTGCAAGGCTACTTCCTGAGTTCCAGTGACTACTTCTGGTACAGGAAGTGCCTGCTTTTCATCTAGAAAGAAGTTTTTACATAGGAAAGATATGCCCTAGGGCAGAGTAATCAATCTAGCTTTTAATTTAGCCTTAACTAGCCTACTACGAATTGAATATGCAGGTAATATTGCATTCACCTCTTTTTATTCACACTATCTGAGAGATCTTTTGCTACTGTCTCTCTGACACAATGCAATTTGTCACAATGTTTTATTTCATGTTTGATGCTTTCTGCCTTTGACTAGTGTAGTCTGAATAAGGTGGAGCCTAACCACTCCCACTTTTTAATTCAAAAATGTTATAAAGTTGGTGCTGGCCGCCTGGTCGCCTTTCTCCCCTGATGACGCAAGATTGCGAAACCGGTCGGGAAGGCGACAGGTGGCACCATTTTATTTGAGGTCTTCTATTGACCATTTTATGCGCGCTACTTTTTCGGGGTTCCCAGTGCACGGGCCCCGTATGTGAGTTTTCCTTTATCCTTGTTTTTAATTGTTTTACTTGTTATGTAATAAAGACGGTTTACACTTAGATGTGCCGTACATCTCTTTCATGTCACTATCCTACCGGACTCCCCTTTGGTGAGTCTCTGCGATCTCAGGATATCTACTATATTCCGGAGGAATCTGTAGTGTGCAACATCGCTGGTGAAACGACACCATTTGAAAGTTCTGTGGACCACCTATCAAACTCGTTTACAACCTTATAATGTGGGTTGTTGGAATCTGGTAAGCCTTGCTTCTTTACCCTTTTGTTCGAAGATCCTGTATACCAAAAAATGATGAAAGCTGTATTACTATAGACCTGCGCTGACTTTATATATTCATAGCTAGTATAGTGGCCCACAGTTTAGATAGTATAGTTGCCTCCATTGTAGCTGGTATGGAGCCCCCCCCCCAGTATAGGTAATATAGTGGCCCCCATAGATGCCCCCAGTGTAGCTAGTATAGTGGCCCCCCGTTTAGCTGCCCCCAGTATAGTGGCCCCCAGTATAGCTAGTATAGTGGCCCCCAGTTTAGGTAGAATAGTGGCCCCCAGTTTAGGTAGTATAGTGGCCCTCAGTTTAGGTAGAAATATCCCCCCCTCCCTCACCTGGGTCCCCTCCTTCTGCCTCTCTTCTCCCCCCAAAAATGCGGGCAGCAGGCCGGGGGCAGTGGGCAGCGAGCAGGCTGGCGCGGAGAATACTCACGTTACTTCCGCGTATCAGCCTGGAACGCTGCGTCGCCGTCATGTGCCTCTACTGCGCCTCCAATGATTGAAGGCGCAGAAGAGGCACGTGATGGCGACACAGCGTTCCAGGCTGATACGCGGAAGTAACGTGAGTATTCTCCACGTCAGCCTGCTCGCTGCCCACTGCCCCCGGCCCGCTGCCCGCATTTGTGGGGGGAGAAGAGAGGCAGAAGGAGGGGGACCCAGGTGAGGGAGGGGGGGATATTTCCCCCCTCCCCGCCGCTATCCCTGCTGTCACCCCTCCTCCTAGCGCTGCTCTTCCCCTACTTAGTCAGGTGTAGGGGGGTCGTGGCGACACCCGCCTGGCTGTCTGGCACCCGGTGCGCCACGCCTCCCTGCGCCCTTAGGTAGGAACACTACTGGTTAAAAATATAATATAGGAGACACACACAGTGATACTTGAGAAGTGAAATTAAGTTTATTGGATTTACAGAAAGTGCGCAATAATTGATTAAATAAAATTAGGCAGGTGGATACATTTGGGCACTGTTGTCATTTTATTGATTCCAAAACCTTTAGAACTAATTATTGGAACTGAAATTGGCTTGGTAAGCTCAGTGACCCCTGACCTACATACTCAGGTGAATTCACACATGAGAAAGTATTTAAGGGGGTCAATTGTAAGTTTCCCTCCTTTTTTAATTTTATTTGAAAAGTAGCAACATGGGGGGCTCAAAACAACTCTTAAATGACCCGAAGACAAAGATTGTTCACCATCATGGTTTAGGGGGAAGAATACAGAAAGCTGTCACAGAGATTTCAGCTGTCTGTTTCCACAGTTAGGAAAATATTGAGGAAATGGAAGACCACAGGCTCAGTTCAAGTTAAGGCTTGAAGTGGCAGACCAAGAAAAATCTCGGGTAAACAGAAGCAACGAATGGTGAGAACAGTCAGAGTCAACCCACAAACCAGCACCAAAGAACTACAACATCATCTTGCTGCAGATGGAGTCACTGTGCATCGTTCAACCATTCAGCATACTTTACACAAGGAGATGCTGTATAAATGAGTGATGCAGAGGAAGCCTTTTCTCCGCCCAAAGCACAAACAGAGCCGTTTGAGGTAAGCTAAAGCACATTTGGACAAGCTAGCTTCATTATGGAATAAGGTGCTGTGGACTGATGAAACTAAAATGGAGTGATTTGGGCATAAGAAGGGGAATTCTGCATGGAGGAACAAAACAGCATTCCAAGAAAAACAACTGCTACCTACAGTAAAATATGGTGCTGGTTCCATCATGCTGTGTGGCTGTGTAGCCAGTGCAGGGAATGGGAATCTTGTCAAAGTTGAGGGACGCATGGATTCCCATCAGTAGCAGCAGAATCTGGAGACCAAAGTCCAGGAATCAGTGACAAAGCTAAAGCTGTACCGGGGCTGGATCTTTCAACAAGACAACGACTCTAAACACTGCTCAAAATCCACTAAGACATTCATGCAGAGGAACAAGTACAAAGTTCTGGAATGGCCATCTCAGTCCCCAGCCCTGATTATAATTTAAAATCTGTGGTGTGAGTTAAAGAGAGCTGTCCATGCTTGAAAGCCATCAAAGCTGAATGAACTAGAGATGTTTTGTAAAGAGGAATGGTCCAAAATACCTTCAACCAGAATACAGACTCTCATTGGAACCTACAGGAAGCGTTTAGAGCAGGCATGGGCAAACTTGGCCCTCCAGCTGTTAAGGAACTACAAATCCCACAATGCATTTGCCTTTATGAGTCATAACTATGGCTGTCAGACCCTTGCAATGCATTGTAGGACTTGTAGTTCCTCAACAGCTGGAGGGCCAAGTTTGCCCATGCCTGGTTTAGAGGCTGTAATTTATGCAAAAGGAGGATCTACTAAATATTGATTTCATTTCTTTGTTGTGGTGCCTAAATTTTTGCACCTGCCTAATTTTGTTTAAACCATTATTGCACACTTTCTGTACATCAAATAAACTTCATTTCACTACTCAAATATCACTCTGTGTGTCTCCTATATGATATACAGTATTTTACTGACATGTTTTATCGTAACAACCATCAATTTATATAGGAAAATCATGACAATTAACAAGGTTGCCCAAACTTTGGCATCCCACTGTAGCCGGCACGGCTTATTGAGTTCCGAAACCAGGTCTCATGTGTCAGAGGCAGAGCCTTTAACCAGTACACTATCCAGCCACTATAATATCACTTACAAGTTTTGTTGTTGAAGATTTCCTGCGCCCATACTGCCCTCTCGTCATCAGTGGCGTATCTAGGAAAAATGGCGCCTACGGCAAGCACTGTAACAGCACCCCCTCGAGGAATCCCACAGCTGCTGGGGAGGGGGGGAAGAATGGGGTGTTGAGTGAGGGCTAAAGGAGGAAAGAGAAGGATAGGGGGAGAGTATGAGGGGTAATGCTGGATCCACACCATACAATTTTTTGGCAGATTTACAAGCCAGATCGATTATTTCCAGCATGTCTGATCTGAGAATCGATCAATTTTTTGAGCTATTGAGATTTCCGTAGAAAAAAAACAAGCGATTCTCAGACCGGACATGCTGGAAATAATCGATCTGACAGGTAAATCTGCCCAAAAATGTATGGTGTGGATCCAGCATTAGGAGTAAAGATGGGTCTGGGGGATGAGCAGAAAAATGGGCTGTGGGGGAGGAAATGAGAGGTTGAGGAGAGGGAATGAGAAATATGGAGTGGAGTGGGAAGAGGCGGGATGAGGGATTAGGATGAGAGAGAGAGGCTTCCTATACCGGAAAGAGGGGGGGGGGGGGAGAAGAGACAGCTACCTATACTTCAGGGAGGGGGTGAGGTCCATTCATACCTACCTCGGAGGTCCTGCTGAATCAAAACACAGAAGATCAGTGGCATGCTGCTAAGGCTCCTCCAGCTCCATGTTGCCTATTCTACCTCCCTCATCAGGAGCTGTGACCAGATTATTCAGCACTCATTTCCCCACCACGTGTAACACAGAAGTTCTGTGACATGAAAATCTGCATCTCTCACCCTAACCCTCCTGGTATACGTTTGATAGTGAATGTAGGCTGATTCGACGTGTAGGTTGTTACGTCGGAAAACCTGCAGCCACTCTGTAATCGTCCGGCTAGGTCTGTTTAGAGAAGCAGGAAGACCAGCCAGGGGATTGTAGAGTAGCTGCAGAAGGGGAAAGATGAAGATCTGCCTGTTGCTGAACGTTTCTGTGTGACCCGTTGTGGGGAAATTGCTGCTGGAACTGTCAACAGCAGTTGAGGAGAAGGGAGGGAAATCAGGCAAAATGGAGCTACAGGATTCCACAGCAGAGAAGCCCTGAGCAGCAGGTCACTGATCATCTGTGCTAGGAAATAGTGATGGGTCGTTAGCGAACGAGCCAGCTCTAAGAGCCGGCTCTTTGCTGCGAACGACAAGAGCCGGTTCTCGGTTTTGAAAGAGCCGATGCCTCAGCGCCCCCCACAGATCTGATTTGCTGTGTAATAAAGGGCGCTGAGGCATGCTGGGAGATGTAGCCCTCCTCTTGCAGCTTATAGGAGTGTATGGGGTGGAGCAGAGCAGTAGCAGGAGGGATTGCCCCAGTCAGAGAAGCAGTCTGGAGTTGTCATGGAGACGGGGGCGGGGCTTTTACTCCGATTCTGAGTGGTGTCTAGTGATATTTAATGAAGAGCCGATTCAGAGCCCTAAGGGAAGCTGCTCCGTCCCCTCACATAACGCCATACCTCCCAAATTTGAGATAAGGAAAAGGGACACTTAAGCCACACCCCTGATCACGCCCCATCACACCCCTAGTCACGTATACTATAAAGATTTCATAAGAAAAATATGTTTTATAATTCAAACCACACTGGTCCTTTCTATCCTTATTAATTTTCCTTCATTTTAACATTTTAAAATGAGTAATATATCAATTTCAAGGATGGGAATAAAGTTTAGAGTCAATCAAACACATTTTTAGTAGAGAAATATATATATTTACATAAAAAGAGGGACAAAGTCCTGAAAGAGGGACAAATGAGGAGGACAGAGGGACAGGGCTCCCAAAGAGGGACTGTCCCTCCAAAAGAGGGACAGTTGGGAGACATGTAACGCTGCAACTCTTCCTGTGTTCTCTGCACTGCACAGGAAGGAGGCGAGACCAGCCTCCCTCTAAGTGCCTGGAAGGAGGCGGTGCCCAGGGCATTATCCACGCCTGCACGTCTGTAGATACGCGTCTGCTCGTCATGATCAATGTGCGCCTGGAACGTATCAGCCAGGTGCACATTAATTATGATGAGAGGGGAGCGCGGGCACAGAGGGACCTCACGTATATAGTCAGTGTGAGGGAGAAAAGGGGCCATACAGCTTCAATTCTATCCCGGTCACAGCAGAAGTTACAAGGAATGGAGGGGGACGCAGCCACAAGGGAGGTGTGGTAAAAGACCAAGCAACCCCTATACACTAAAAACATCTACCCCTCTCCTTAAAGTAAGCGCCTCCCCCCGCAAATAAGCCCTAGCACATATTGTCTCCCCCAAAAAAATATAAGCCCTTTTCTTATATTCGGGGAAAGACAGTACTGTTTTTTCAGCTAGGCCTGTTTTCAACATTGACTTTTAAGCAGCCAGAAACTACACTTATCCAGCATCAGCCAATCCCCTTTGGTGTTGGATAATGGGGGTTTTACTGTAATATGAATGATACATAATTATATAGATAAATAGCCTTGTGGTAAAAGCAATGGCACTATACAATACCTGTTTGCCATGGACTGTGCCCGTGCATGTTTTAGGCTCTTTAACAACAGCTTCCAGTTTTGACCTAGAAAACAAAACATTAAAAAAAAAAAAATGAGTAACAGGAATAATGAATGTTACAAATAAATGCATGATGCAGAGAGGAATAGTTACATACCTTCAGAGGCGTCGCTAGGGCCTTTGATCCGGGGCACCGGCCTGGAACATGTTGCCATGGTGCCCTGGATCGATTGATTGGCAGGAGGGGGCACTGGGTGAAGCAGCAGGGGGGAGTGGGCAGTTAAAAACTCACCTCCGATCGCAGCCTCCAGTTTCCTCCCCGACCTCCATCGCCTTGCTTACAGCACCCCCTGTGATGTCAACACAGGGGGCGCTGTTACCAATGCGAAGTACGCCGGGGAGGAAGTCGGAAGAAGCTGGAGGCTGCGATCAGAGGAGAGCTGTTAACTGCCCCCCCCTCCCCACCTCCTTACTCCCGCCTCCTATGTTGGAGGCAGCTACCACTGGCATAGGAATAATGATAGCAGCCAGAGCAACTGCTATGGGGCCCGTAGCCAAGGAAGGGGGGGGGGGGGGGGGGTCTGGTCCTGGCTTTATTTATTTTTACCCTTCCTTCACTAACAAACGATGCGCTGGACTGGAGCCTGAATTTAAGCCCCACACACTATCCCTTCGCTGTTTAAAAGCAGTTTCGGGTACTGATGAGCATCACCGTTACCATGGCAACAATGCGGAAGCCGGGCCACTGCTCTACATGCAGCCTTGCATGTAGAACAGTGGCCCAATTTCTGCCTTTAGTTGCCTCGGCAGTTCCTGAAACTGCTTTTAAACAGTGGAGGGATAGTGTGCGAGTTTGGGGGGCTTAAATTCAGGCTCCAGTCCAGCGCATCGTTTGTTGAAGGGAGGGGGGCCGACATCAATCCTCCCTCCCTCTCTCTTCTGAGTCCCCCTCAGTTCTTGTGCAGCAGTGCGTGTATTTGTCACCTGCAGCTGTCTGCGCCCCTCTTTTTCCCAAAAGGAAGTAGAAAGAAGCAGAGAGGAGCTGGATGCTGGGACGCATGCAGCAGGTGAGAGATACACTCACTGCTGCACAAGAACTGAGGGGACTCAGGAGGGAGAAGGAGGATTGATGTCAGACCCCTCTCCCTGCAGACCCCTCTCCCTGCATCCCAAGATTACTCAAGGCCTGCAAGGGGCACAGGAAGGAGGCAATACAGTGCCCACCCAGTGGCACCCTCCTCTCCCCTCCTCCCCACCCAGTGGCATCCTCCTCTCCCTCACTCCCCACCCCAGTGGCATCCTCCTCTCCCCTCCTCCCCACCTAGTGGCACCCTCCTCTCCCTCCCTACCCCAGTGACATCCTCCTCTCCCTCCCTCCTCACCCCAGTGGCACCCTTATTTCCCCTCCTCCCCCCCTAGTGGCACCCTCCTCTCTCTTCCTCCCCACCCCAGTGGCACCCTCCTCACCTAGTAGCAACCTCCTCCTCATCCCATGGGCACTCTCCTCTACCCTCCCTCCCCGCCTAGTGGCACCCTCCTCTCCCCTCCTCCTCACCTAGTAGCAACCTCCTCCTCACCCCTCCTCCTCACCTAGTAGCAACCTCCTCCTCACCCCATGGGCACCCTCCTTTACCCTCCCCGCCTAGTGGCACCGTCCTCTCCCTTCTTCCCCACCCCAGTGGCACCATCATCTCCCCTACTTCCCACCTCCCCACCATGTAGCACCCCCCCACTGAGTTGTATGCTCCTTTGCCATCCTCCCCACCCAGTGGCACCCTCAACCCAGCTAGTAGCATCATCCTCCCCACCCAGTGGCACCCTCATCCTGAGTGGCACCCTCCTCTTCCCCGCCCCTCCGTTAGGGCCCCCAAGCTACACCCCCCTTACCCGGGAGGAGCTGCAGGTAGGGTGGGGGGGGGCCAAAGAGAAAAATTTGCTATGGGACCCAGCCATTTCTAGCTATGCCCCTGGCAGCTACCCATCTAATTTACCCTAGGGGAAGCTTCCTACCTCACCTACGCTGGGGGCAGCTACCCATCTCACCTACGCTGGGGGCAGCTACCCATCTCACCTACGCTGGGGGCAGCTACCTATCTCACCTACGCTGGGGGCAGCTACCCATCTCACCTACGCTGGGGGCAGCTACCCATCTCACCTACGCTGGGGGCAGCTACCCATCTCACCTACGCTGGGGGCAGCTACCCATCTCACCTACGCTGGGGGCAGCTACCCATCTCACCTACGCTGGGGGCAGCTACCTATCTCACCTACGCTGGGGGCAGCTACCTATCTAACCTATACTGGAGGCACCTACCTATCTACAGCCAAGCAAAGCCCCAGGGCCCCAGCCCAGCAAAGCAGAGCACTCAGCAAAGCAACCCCCCAGCCTAGCAAAGCATACAGCCAAGCAAAGCATAGTAAAGCCCCACAAAATGCCCCCAGCAAATTTCCCAGCCCAGCAAAGCCCCCAGCAAGTCACCTAGCAAAGCCAGACCAGCTCAACCTCACTGCCAGCCAAGCTGGCACAGCATCACAGTCAGCCAGGCCAGCACAGCATCACCACCAGCCAGGCCCGCACCGCATAGCATCACCACCAGCCAGGCAGCCCAGCATAACCACCAGCCAGGCAGCCCAGCATAACCACCAGCCAGGCAGCCCAGCATAACCACCAGCCAGGCGGCCCAGCATAACCACCAGCCAGGCGGCCCAGCATAACCACCAGCCAGGCGGCCCAGCATAACCACCAGCAAGGCGGCCCAGCATAACCACCAGCAAGGCAGCCCAGCATAACCACCAGCAAGGCAGCCCAGCATAACCACCAGCAAGGCAGCCCAGCATAACCACCAGCAAGGCAGCCCAGCATAACCACCAGCAAGGCAGCCCAGCATAACCACCAGCAAGGCAGCCCAGCATAACCACCAGCAAGGGAGCCCAGCATAACCACCAGCAGAGTACAGTGCACAGGCCAGCCAGTCGAAGACAAGACAGAAGCCAGGTGAGGGGCATATATATATATGAAATACTGCCTATTGAATATATTTAAGTTACGCCACTGCTATGTTCACGTACATTTGGCCCCACCTATGACCACGCCCACTTCATGCGGCATGACCACTCCCAAGCGCGCCGCACAATCATTCCCTCTTAGTGCCCAGGGGTGCCCCGATCTCCCAGGAACCTAGAAACATCCCTGCATACCTTATGGGTCTCCCTTTTACGTAACATCCACGATTTTCAAGAAAGCTGATGAAAAAGGATACAGCATCTGAATCTTTATAATGCAAGTCTTTATAATCAGGGCTGACTTTTTTTGGGTCCCATACTGGGCAAACCAACTGGGTCCCCATCCCAAAACAACCCACAGAAAAAAAAAAAAAACACTTTGAGGGCCTTGTGTCTGCTTTTCATCGTCTGTAACTACTGCGCGTGTGCTGACCTGTGGCGTGCCTCCTTGATCACACTCCCGTCGCCAGGAGAACTCTGCACATATGCATTACATTGAGACTCAATGCTCCTGAAAAACAAGAGCGTGATAAAGGAGGTGCCCCACCAGTCCAGTGCATGTGCAGTAGTGCGCGACTTAGCTAAGTTACACACTGTACTGGGCCAAAAAGTGAATCGAGGAAGGGGACCGAGAGGACAACTAGAGACCAAGAAGCATATGGGGACTGGAATAAGCCCCAGACAAGTAAAACAAAAAGAACACTGTTTGACTGTCACTTGGGTATCGTTTAAAAGGAATTCCAAGGCGACACACCTTAAAGGATATCCGAGATGAAATAAAAAAAAAAAAGTTAAGCTTTGCTTTCATGGGGCCTCTTCCAGGCCCTAGAAGTTGATTAGTTCCAGCACTGCAGTTTGGCCGCCCTCCTGTCCGTAACATCGCTGACCTGAGCTGGGTTGCTGGCTTCTGCGCCTCTTGCATTCCCCCTTCTGTGGCTGGGAGCGTTCTATGCTTGGGTCAGCAATGTTATGGACAGGACAGCGGTACCTCAGAGGGTGGCCAAACTGCAGCGCAGGAACTGATAGACTTCTAGGGGCTGGAAGAATCCCCAAGTAAAACTGAACTTCTTATTTTACCTCAGATATACTTTAAATATAACAGTGTCAATACTGGTGTTCCTAATGCTGGACATGGACTGCATCCTCAGTTCCCCTAGCCATGGCTCAGTTCATCTACAATTTGGACCGGATTAGCCCACAACCAAAGTTTTTGCCCCGCATATTGCAGTTCAGCCTCTCATGCACTGCTGACAACTGCTGTGAGTGTGCGCATAATGCTCAGGAGGCTGCAAGGAGCACAGCCACAGCATTCTGTATAAACTGGTTATGTGCTTTATGCAAATGGCCCGAACTGTGCATGTGCAACAGACTTTTTTTCCAGTTCGAATGCTTTGACCCTCTAGCCCGGTCCAAATTGCAGCTAAAAGGAGCGCTAGGGTGGGGACATGACAGAAGATACTGTCTGCGCCCTCAGGGCATTTTGGACAAAAGTTTGGCTTAGTTACAATTACCAAGGATTTACTTTAAAGATATCAACTAGTAGGGGTGAATATTATAACAACATAAGAGCCATGTAATAGAGATTCTTGAATGGAGGCCCTGCTAGTACTGTTCTAGCAATCAAAGAACAGGTTCTTGAAGAGGGGCTCTGGCAGCAGAAGAGGTCTGTGCAGAATCCTGAAGGGGGTCTGTACTAGAGGTAGCTATCACAGTACAGGCTCTTGAAGGATATGGTGGCTGGGCATAAGAATCATCATTCTATAGCACAGGCTCTTGAAGAGTGACAGTTAAGTGGTAAAAGAAGTACTGACCAGCAGACTGTCTGCAGTCTTTGGAAAGTATTCCAAATGTGACAAACAGAATCCCACAAGTAGTAAAACACAGGGGGAAAGCAGAGCCAGCCAGTCACTGTGCTGTCTGTTCTCCAGGTGTTGTGCTATGTAGAGCCTCAGCTTCTGATTGGAGCTGGAGGTAGGGCTCTGTAGTGTACACAACAGAAGACCCTAATGCACACTTTGGGACTGTCTACAAACCTTGTCGTCAATCTTGAGAGGAATGGAGGAGAAGTATTGCCTGCTTAAAAGCCCACTGGGGGTGTTCCTGCAGGCCTTTCCCAGCTGCCATTGGACAGCTCTGCCTCTCCACAGCCGCTCCCCCGCCTCCCTGCACGCTGCTCTGTGTATGACACACAGAGCATCTCTTCCAGTGTCATGACCACGAAAGTGAGCCCTAGAGGGCTACGGAAGCGGCAGGGATTGCGGCTACCTGATCCGATCAGCCCCCTGGATCAGGTAGCATTGCTTTTTTAAAAAAAATATAATCCCAACTTCTGGTTTACTTTAAGAACCCCTTATGCACCTTAAAGAGTTTTTCCCTCGCTAAAAAAAGATCATGCTTTTGTACCGTTATTCAAACCTTGCATGTCCTTTGCATACAAATTATCTTCAAATAGTGTATCAGGCCTCGTCCTAATAATGACGCGCAGATGGCTGTGCGATCGGAAAGCAGTACGCTCACATGCCATCTGCACCACTACGCGCTGCTGATCCCGCGCTGCACAGGAAGTGTATATTATGTGGTAGAAGTTTGTAACCCTCTTTTTTCCTCTTGAACCTGATTGGGTATTTGAACTAAAAAAAAGGCAGAATGAAGATGCATTAGTAATCAGTGTTACTGGTTTATGTGCAATAAAGCTTCTGCAACTAATAAAGATTATGACTTTCAGTCTGTGTGGGTGGAGCTGCTTCTTCTGCTCCAATTGTATCATCCTGTTGTTCAGATTGCAAGGTGAGAAAGCACAGACTGAATTTCTCTGTGACAGCTGCAGGCTATAATGCTGGGCATACACGGCTCGACGCTACCTTATCAATCGAGCCGCTGATGGCTCGATTGATAATATCCGACGTGTCCGATCACCGCGGGGATCAATTCCGCACTCGATACCCGCGGGCGGACGATAGGGGCGAATCGAGCGGAAGAGAAGAAGAGCCGGCGGGGACGAGCGGGAATCGATTCGGGTGCACGCGCGGACGACTGGTGACGCAGCGGGAGTCGATCTGGTGGCTATTCGGCCGCCGGATCGACCCGTGTATGCCCAGCATAACACTGTCACTCTGTGGTATGCCTAGTACACATCATACAATTTTCTGCAAGATTTTCTGTAATTAGAGTAGAGACTGGTCATTATCTCTGGTGCATTGTCTTCTGGTTATCTCCTGCTGAGTAGAACAATGCTTAAAGAGACACTGAAGCGAAAAAAAATATATGATATAATGAATTGGTTGTGTACTATGAATAATTTCTAGAAGATTAGCAGCAAAGAAAATATTCTCATACTTTTATTTTCAGGTATATAGTGTTTTTTCTAACATTGCATTATTCTATAACAGTGGTGCTCAACCTTTTTTGGCCCGAGGGCCAAACTTCAAATCAAGAAAAATCTCGAGGGCCGGGACACATGCATACAAAATTTCAATGTAAAACTTTTAACGTTTTTCTAGTAACAGTTAACATGGTGTTGGAAATGGAAAGAAAACGACAATATGAGAATTGTTGTACTCACCATTTGATGCACATTTTCTTAATGAGAAATTTGCGGCAGATTAATGCAGCAATGGTATCAGAGTCCAGTACGGTACCTGGGTGTATGCACAGGGCAGATTAATGCCGCAATGGTATCAGAGGCGCCTGTAGTGTGCTGGCTGAGGAGGCTGTCAGCTCTGCTGAGGAGGAACAGAGGCCTAATTACCCACACGTGGCCTGTAGTGTGCTGGCTGAGGAGGCTGTCAGCTCTGTGTGGGGCTAAGGAGGCTGTCAGCTCTGTGTGGGGCTGAGGGGGCTGTCACAGCGTGTGCCCCGGTGTCTGCCTGCGGTGTCCTGCCGAGGAGGAGAGGATCGGGTGGTATTGCGTAGTATGGCACTCGGCGGGACGCGCATACACCAGCGTGCGCTCGTATTCAGCCCCGGGTACCGCTGGGATAGTTAGAAAGCCTCGCTTATTGGTTACTGCAGGAACCTTCCTCCAATAGGAATTAGGCTGATTCCTATTGGAGGAAGGTTCCTGCAGTAACCAATGAGCGAGCCTTTCTGACTATCCCAGCGCTACCCGGGGCTGAATACGAACACACGCTGGTGTATGCACGTCCCGCCGAGTGCCGATACTACGCAATGCCGCAATACCACCCGATCCTCTCCCCCTCCGCAGGCAGACACCGCGCGGGCCACAGAAACTGGCTTCGCGGGCCACAAATGGCCCACGGGCCGTAGGTTGGGCACGGCTGTTCTATAATATGTGCAGATTACACAACACTCAGCATTCAAAATGATTCTTTCAGAGCAGTCTGTGAAGTATTGACCTCTCCTCAAGCAGAGAAAAAGTAAACAGTTCACTTACAGTTGAGATAATAAAAGTCAGATAACAGCCCTCTCCACGACTAACTTAGTCGGAGAGCTTAATGGCTTATTTGCATAGAGTTAACAACTGGAGTTTCTTAACTCTTCCTGTACTGGAAACAATTAGACTGATGTATCTGATCTTAATGTTTTATTTCTTAGCTGTACTACACATACAAATCATAATATCATAATTTTTTTTTCGCTTCAGTGTCTCTTTAAATGCTAGGCAGATAGATGGTTAGATAGATAATTTCCATCATGTTGTAAATTATCTATCTGGCAGGTAAATCTTACAGAAAATCTTACAGCAAATTGTATGGTGTATACAAGGCAGTACAGGAAGTTGTCAGTGCCCTTGCTCCTGATTAAGTTCTTTAACCACTTCCACACCATGAAATTTTATGCTGATCTGTGCAGCGTGGGCTCTCCAGCCCACAGCACAGATCAGCTAGCAGCCAGGGCGATCAGACTTCCCCCCTTTTTTCCCCACTAGGGGGATGTCCTGCTGGGGGGGTCTGATCGCCGCCGGCTGCTTGCGCTTGCGGGGGGGGGGCTCTTCAAAGCCCCCCTCCGCAGCGCTTCCTGGCCTCCTTCCCCTTCCCTCCCTCCCCCTCCCCCTGTGAGCGGCGCAGGACGGAATCCGTCCTGCGCCTGATGGGATAGGCTTTAGCCTATCAGATGCCGGTGATCCCCGGCCAATCAGAGGCCGGGGATCGCCGATCTCCTCTACGGCGCTGCTGCGCAGCAGCGCCGTATACATGTAAACACCGGGGAAGATCTTCCCCGTGTGTTTACATTTACCCTGCGAGCCGCCGATCGGCTCGCAGGGTGTTCACGGAGACACCCTCCGTGAACTGACATGGAACGGCCGCTCATACGGGCGGCCGTTTCCATGGAATACACTTCAGAATTCAGGGGCGTGTATATACGCTCTGAGAATCCGGAAGTGGTTAAAACACCTCAAAATAGAGTAGACACTAACACGGTGTAATCTCATTAGACCAGCTACCACCTCCATGCACAAGAGCACAAGAAGACACACAAGGAACTCCTGCTCCATCCCTACTCACCAGCTGCACGTGGTGGGTCTGGGCATATAATCAAACAGCTTCTAGAGTCTAGGTGTAACGATCGGTGGGCGCAGAGAGTATCTGATTACCGGTGATCTGCAGTATCGCCGGAAATACAGATATATACCAGATTATAAGTGATCTGCAGTCTCACCGATAATCCGATATACAAACTAACCTCTGTTCGCCTGAGTAGAGTGTAGTGTTTTGGTGTAACAGTAACACTAGGAGGCCTAGGCCTCAGTGCAGCAAGGAGAACTGCACGGATTCCTTCCGCAGACCTGAGCTCTCCAAGACGGGAGGAGTCAGACTGACAGTAGGAAGGAAAGTCCGAGAGTGACACTCAGGAAGAAGTGTCACTAACAGGACTGGGAACCGCCTCCAATCGTGAGGTCGGTTCTCGAGGTCAGACAAGCCAGGTCGTACACACACGGACAGATAAAGTACAAATACAGTAGGCAAAGGCGGAGTCAAAGTACAGGCAGGGTTCGGCAACGGGGTATCAGATATATCGGGGTACAAAATCAGGAGGCAGAAACAGAGTCTAGGAACGAGCCGAGGTTCGGCAACAGAGTATCAGAAATATCGAGGTACAAGGTCAGAGTTCAGGAGGATAGTCGAGGCAGGCAAAAGTCATAACATATAATCACAATCAAACTAGTACTTTAGCTATCAAATATCTAGCTAAGTGTAGGATTACAGCTCCAGCTGGTCCCGGCACACTTCAGGATCTGACTACGGATCTGGGTGCTCCCACGTATGTGATCGCACGCCAGACAAAGAGCAAGTGAACAACCAGCAGTATATATACTCTAGGACCTTTCCAGGACCTCCCTAATTGCTGGTCCAATGAGAGCAGTGGAATTTGTCAGCTGACCCAGCTGGTCAGCCGACACCCTTCTAACTGCTATTTAAACTCTGCCTTTCTGCTCGCGCGCGTGTAAGTCTGAATCTTGGTGGACTATCAGTCCCAGCCACACCAGTACTGTCATGCAATGTATCTAGTGCGGGGGCCGCCTCTGATGCGGATTCCGCCGCACTGCCTATGCGGCATGCAGCGTTTTTTCCGCGTTGTGACGCCATGCTGGACGCGGAAACAGTCGCCTCACCTTGAGAGACGGCGGCATTTCCGCGTTTCCTTACAGTACCCCCCCCCCGAGGAGTGGACTCCGGACAACTCCTACCAGGTTTCTCGGGATGTAAGGCATGAAACTCCCTCCTTAACTCGTCTGCATGCATGCGTGAACCCGGTACCCACTGTCTCTCCTCAATGCCGTACCCTTTCCAATGTACGAGGTACTGTACCGAATTCTGTACCATGCGTGAATCCAATATCTTTTCTACCTCGTACTCAGGTTGGTCGTCCACCACCACAGGAGGAGGAGGAGTGGGACCCACATGGACTGCTGGTTTAAGCAGGGATACGTGGAAGGACTTTACCCCACGCATGCTGGCGGGAAGATCAACGGAATACGTAACGTTGTTGATCTTCTTGGCCACTGAAAATGGACCCACAAACCTGGGGCCCAGTTTATCTGAGGGCTGTCTCAGGGTTAAGTGACGTGTGGACACCCAGACCAAGTCTCCTGGCTGGAACTTCCACTCCAATGAGCGTCTTTTGTCAGCCTGACCCTTTTGACTCTGGAATGCCCTTTCCAGATTACTCTTCACCTTCCCCCAGATGACTTTAAATGCCCTGTGCCAGGCTTCCAGGGTTGGAAACGGAGAGGAGGCAACTGGCAAGGGGGAAAACTTGGGCGATCTCCCCGTTACCACCTGAAAAGGCGAAAATCCGGAGGAGGAATTTCTCAAGTTATTTTGAGCAAATTCTGCGAAGGGCAAAAATCTGACCCAGTCGTCTTGTGCCTCCGCAACATAACATCTCAAAAATTGTTCTAGAGACTGATTTATCCTTTCAGTCTGGCCATTAGTCTGTGGGTGGTAGCCGGACGAGAAAGACAGCTTCATGCCCATTTGGTGGCAAAATGCCCTCCAGAATCTAGAAATGAATTGGACTCCCCTATCCGACACTATGTTTTCCGGAATGCCATGCAGCCGGAAAATGTGGATGATGAACAGGTCGGCCAATTCCTGAGCCGAGGGGAGTCCTTTTAAGGGCACGAAATGGGCCATCTTGCTGAAGCGGTCGACTACCACCCAAATGACCGACATGCCTTCAGACCTGGGGAGCTCACCCACGAAATCCATGGACAAGTGGGTCCATGGCTCACTCGGGGCGGGCAAAGGCTGTAAGGTACCGACAGGTGCCAGCCGGGAGGGTTTACTCTTAGCACATACTGCGCATTCCCTAACAAATTCCCTGCAATCAACAGACAGGGAAGGCCACCAGGCACACCTGGCTACAAGATCCTGTGTTCTGGCAACTCCAGGATGTCCAGCATTTTTATGTGCGTGGAACATTTCAAGGATCTGAAGACGAAAGGGCAAGGGAATAAACATGACCCCTTCAGGCTTCCCTTCCGGGATGTCCTGCTGGAAGGGGCTCAACGTCTCCTTCCAGTCTTCCCAAGTATCAATTGCAGCCAGCACCAATTTTCGCGGAACAATCGTCTCAGGGACGGAGGCCTGTGCTGTTTCTGGCTCAAAGCACCTGGATAGCGCATCTGCCTTAGTATTCTTACTGCCCGGGGTGTACGTAATCACGAATGTGAACCTTGAAAAAAACAGGGACCATCGAGCCTGACGAGGGCTTAACCTCTTAGCCCCCTCGATGTATTCTAGATTCTTGTGGTCGGTAAAAACCGTGATAGTATGCTCCGCTCCTTCTAACCAATGACGCCATTCTTCAAAGGCTAGTTTAATGGCTAAGAGTTCCCTGTTGCCTATATCGTAGTTTCTCTCTGCTGGAGAGAATCTCCGAGAAAAATAGGCACATGGGTGCAATCTACCCTGTAAACCTGAACGTTGAGACAGCACAGCCCCCACCCCGACTTCTGAGGCGTCTACCTCAACAATAAAAGGGAAGGAAGTGTCTACATGTCTTAGTATGGGTGCTGTGCAGAACAGCTCCTTCAAGGTTGAAAATGCCTGAAGGGCCTCAGGCGACCAGTGAGTAGTATCCGCCCCTTTCCTAGTGAGACTGGTGAGAGGTGCAATAACGGTGGAGTACCCCTTTATGAACCTCCTATAATAGTTTGCAAAACCCAGAAAACGTTGCAACGACTTTAACCCCACCGGCTGAGGCCACTCCAGAACAGCGGATACCTTGGCAGGGTCCATAGACAGGCCCGAGGTGGAGATTATGTACCCCAGAAAGGCGACAGATGTAACTTCAAAAATACATTTTTCCAACTTGGCGTACAGCAGATTTTGTCTCAACTTGTTTAGCACAAATCTGACATGGACCCTGTGCTCGGAGAGGTTGTTGGAGTAAATTAGTATATCGTCAAGGTATACAAGCACAAACCTACCCAACACCTCCCTGAATACCTCGTTAATCAATTCCTGGAAGACGGCTGGCGCATTGCACAACCCGAAGGGCATCACTAAGTACTCGTAATGCCCATCGGGTGTGTTGAAGGCCGTCTTCCATTCATCGCCCTCTCTAATGCGGATCAGGTTGTATGCACCCCTCAGATCCAATTTCGAAAAGATCTTAGCGTCTGTGACCTGCGTGAATAAATCGTCTATTAATGGCAACGGATAACGATTCTTCACCGTGATTTTATTTAGGCCCCGATAATCGATGCAAGGTCGAAGACCTCCGTCTTTTTTCTTAACAAAAAAGAAACCGGCCCCTGCAGGCGAGCGGGAGGGGCGAATGAACCCCTTGGCCAGATTGTCACGGATGTACTCCTGCATAGCCACCTTCTCTGGTCCAGACAAATTATACAGGTGACCCCTAGGGGGCATACAACCGGCACGGAGATCGATGGGGCAATCGAAAGGGCGATGAGGAGGTAACCTATCAGCAGCCCTGGGACAGAATACATCCGAGAACTCGGAGTATTGCTCGGGAACACCCTCCACATGTACCTTGGTCTGACCTAATACCACTTTTCCTAGGCACTGTTGGGAACAGAAGTCTGACCAACTGGTTAATTGTCCTGTCGCCCAATTGATCTGTGGCGAATGAAGCTGCAGCCAAGGCATACCTAGGACAATGGTGGAGGTGGTCATATGTAACACAAAAAAACGTAAACTCTCCCTGTGCAGTACCCCAGTAATGACTTCCACCTCTGGTGTCTGGGACAGCGGACGGTCCCTTTGTAATGGGGAGTCGTCCACGGCAGTAACCTGGATAGGTGGTTTTACTGGGGTGAGAGGGATGTCCAACTTCTCTGCAAATTCGGAACTCATGAAGTTAGCCGCGGAGCCTGAATCAATAAAGGCCTCTGTGGCTTCAGATTTGTCCCCCCATGTAATCGTACAGGGGAGGAGCAATCGTCTTTCTTTCAGGGGTGCGAGCTGGGCGCCTAGGGTGTCACCCCTTATCACTCCTAGGCGGTAGCGTTTCCCGGCTTATCCTTATTAGGCTTAATGAGACAGTCTCGTACCCTATGCCCACCTTCACCACAGTATAAACATAGTTGTTCCGACAATCTCCGTCTTCTCTCCACTTGGGTCAATTTAGACCGACCGATCTGCATCGGCTCAGGTGGAGGCAAGACCGGAGATGATGAGACAGAAGGAGATGGAGTTACTAGGGGTGCAGCGGGAGGCACTGTGTAAGAGGTCGGCCTAAGCCGATGACTGCCCCTAGTCTGTCTCTGATGGCGTAGCCTACGGTCGATTCGAATGGCCGATGAGATGGCCTCGTCGACTGTTTTGGGTTCGGGTTGGCTTAACATTAGGTCGGAGACCTCATCAGACAACCCAGACAGGAAGTAATCTAACAGGGCATAAGTGCCAAACCTGGCCGTAACTGACCACCTACGAAATTCGGCCGCGTAATCCTCGACTGGACCCCTGCCTTGCCGTAAAAGTTTGAGCTTCCGCTCAGAGGATGCAGCAAGGTCAGGGTCGTCGTAGATTACGGCCATGGCCTTAAAAAATTCCTCTACCGAGGTCAGAGCAGTATCGGTAGAAGGCAGGTTGTATGCCCATGACTGGGAGTCACCAGACAGCAAAGTTTTAATAAAGGTGACCCGTTGGGTCTCAGTCCCCGAGGATCGGGGTCTCAACTCGAAATACGATAACACTCTACTCCTGAAATTCCGGAAGTCAGACTTGTGGCCGGAAAATTTATCAGGTACAGGCATACGTATGTCAGTACTAGGAGAGGATCGCACTGAATCAACTGACGTCTGGAGGGTTTGCACAGAGCCTGACAGGACATCAATCATAGTCTTGTGGCTACCCAGCACTTGGTTGATGTTTTCCACCGAAGTGGCAAGTGCGCCCAGACGGTCAGTATGTGCGTCCATTTGCATTTTTTGGGTCTGGCGTTCTGTAACGATCGGTGGGCGCAGAGAGTATCTGATTACCGGTGATCTGCAGTATCGCCGGAAATACAGATATATACCAGATTATAAGTGATCTGCAGTCTCACCGATAATCCGATATACAAACTAACCTCTGTTCGCCTGAGTAGAGTGTAGTGTTTTGGTGTAACAGTAACACTAGGAGGCCTAGGCCTCAGTGCAGCAAGGAGAACTGCACGGATTCCTTCCGCAGACCTGAGCTCTCCAAGACGGGAGGAGTCAGACTGACAGTAGGAAGGAAAGTCCGAGAGTGACACTCAGGAAGAAGTGTCACTAACAGGACTGGGAACCGCCTCCAATCGTGAGGTCGGTTCTCGAGGTCAGACAAGCCAGGTCGTACACACACGGACAGATAAAGTACAAATACAGTAGGCAAAGGCGGAGTCAAAGTACAGGCAGGGTTCGGCAACGGGGTATCAGATATATCGGGGTACAAAATCAGGAGGCAGAAACAGAGTCTAGGAACGAGCCGAGGTTCGGCAACAGAGTATCAGAAATATCGAGGTACAAGGTCAGAGTTCAGGAGGATAGTCGAGGCAGGCAAAAGTCATAACATATAATCACAATCAAACTAGTACTTTAGCTATCAAATATCTAGCTAAGTGTAGGATTACAGCTCCAGCTGGTCCCGGCACACTTCAGGATCTGACTACGGATCTGGGTGCTCCCACGTATGTGATCGCACGCCAGACAAAGAGCAAGTGAACAACCAGCAGTATATATACTCTAGGACCTTTCCAGGACCTCCCTAATTGCTGGTCCAATGAGAGCAGTGGAATTTGTCAGCTGACCCAGCTGGTCAGCCGACACCCTTCTAACTGCTATTTAAACTCTGCCTTTCTGCTCGCGCGCGTGTAAGTCTGAATCTTGGTGGACTATCAGTCCCAGCCACACCAGTACTGTCATGCAATGTATCTAGTGCGGGGGCCGCCTCTGATGCGGATTCCGCCGCACTGCCTATGCGGCATGCAGCGTTTTTTCCGCGTTGTGACGCCATGCTGGACGCGGAAACAGCCGCCTCACCTTGAGAGACGGCGGCATTTCCGCGTTTCCTTACACTAGGATATATTAGACGGGTGCCTCCCATAGCGTAGTAAAGTTTATTTACATAGCACAGCGTTATCAAATTCAAATACAAAGTGGGCTGAAATTGAACACTGTGATAAAATCACAGGCCAACCTCAATGTTTAATGGCCACCTCCCTCCCGTATACAGTTTTCTGTTGTCTAGTGGCTCCCCTCCTTCCCCTATACTGCTTCCTGGTGTCTAATGCCTCTTCCCCTATACGGTTCCCTGGAGTCTAGTGATCCCCCCCCCAGTACAGTTCCCTTGTGTTTAGTAGTCCTCCCCCCTCTAGTAGTCCTCCCCCCCTCACCTATACAGTTCCCTGGTGTAAAGTGGCCCCATTCCCTCCCTTTTACAGTTCCCTGGTGTCTAGAGGCCCCATCCCTCCCTTATACAGTTCTTTGGCGTCTAGTGCTTTCCCCTTTCTTTCCCCATATGGCTACTCTAATGATCTAGGGTTTTACCTCCAATATAGCTTCCCTAATGGTCCCTAGAGTGGTACAAACATAATGCAAAGTGGGGAAATCACTTGTGGGCCAAATGTGATGGCTCTGTAGGCCAAATTTGGCCCGTGGGCTGGAGTTTGACAGGTATGACATAGAATAATTTAAAAGTATTCCACGTACATGAAACAAGTTAAGAACAAGAGTATGTCACACTGCCTCTATCCACCTTCCTGAAGGTCTTGTGCGTTTTCCAAAGTTGCTTGAGCTGTCCAAACCCGTGCATCTCCATGCTTCCAAACGTCTCAAAACCAATTACACATAAAATAGCATGTTTACTCCAGTTATAGTCTACAGGGTTATTCTTACTATACATGCTACAATCTACACCAGGCTCCCTGGCATTTTCCCTTCCGTGACAGTGGAGGGCTGAGAAATTTTCTTAAGTACCTGTTTGGCTCTTCTGTGTCTTCATTTGTTGTATGCTCGCCCCGATTGGTGGTAGGGAGGGTGGGGTGAGAGTATAATAGATAATACTATATTAGGGAGTATTTTAGGTCAGAATAGTGAGCACACTAATACACTACAGTATACACTACAGACAGTATAATGAGGGACACTATAATAGTTGATAGTATAATAGTACTGCTATAGGGGAGCAATATATTTTGTGAGAGCTAGTGCACTAACATGCACTACTAAGATAGGGAGCAATGTAAGGAAGAAACCTGGAATGGGGGCCATTCTTAACCCCCTTGCCGTTCCAATTATTGCGGCAAGGCGGCATCCCCCCACCCACTCCGATCGCCTCCGGCGATCTGCGCAAGCAGGAAATCCCGTTCAGATCGGGATTTCCTGCATGGCTTCCCCCGTAGCCATGGCGACGATCGCGATGATGTCACCGACGTCATTGAGGTCAGGACGTCAGAGGGAGTCCCGATCCACCCCTCAGCGCTGCCTGGCACTGATTGGCCAGGCTGCGCAAGGGGTCGGGGGGGGGGGGGGGGGCACGACGGGTAGCGGCGAATCGGCGGCGGTGATCGAGTTATGCACGCAGCTAGCAAAGTGCTAGCTGCGTGCAATAAAAAAAATTGTGAAAATCGGCCCAGCGGGGCCTGAGCAATCCTCCTGCGCGGGTTAACCCGAGCTCAGCTCGGGATAACCAGCAAGGAGGTTAAAGACTATCCCTCCTACAAAATAAATCCCCATTCTCCGCTAATGTTGAGGAGCCTTGAGATCCACAAATTTTAAGGGTTCCTCCAGGGTTGAGAACCACCAGAGAAAACCAAAAACTCTAGTGAAATTAATGAATAAAATTGCTTATTATTTTTACAATATTCATTTATAAATGATTATAGTCCATGTTTGCCCATTGTAAAATCTTTCCTGTCCCTGATTTACATTCTGAAATTTATCACAGGTGGCGACATCTTTAGTTCTGCCAGGTGATCTGTGCGGAATGTTCGTTACTGAGTCCTATGCACAGAGGGAGATATTGCTCGATTGGCAGTTGGAAAAAAGTGCCATTTCCCACAATGCAAGGAGGTTCACAGACAGCAAACTGTCAGGACATCACACTGTGGGAGGGGTTTCACCTCAGCATCAGCTGCACAAAGCCCCCTGATGATCTATTCGAGAAGAGGTAAAGATTTCTCTTGGGAAAGGGGGCATCACCTACTGATTTGGATGAAGTTCAATATTTGGTTTAAGTTCCTCTTTAAATTGGTAAAGGTTATGTGAAGTTATAGGTACTCGGCATTAGCCACACCTGTGTTTTACACGCATGAATCAATCCCAAAAACGTACAAAGTGTGACATACGTCACAAACCAGTAGGGTTATAGATTCTTAAAGCCATTTTTGCCATAAACCCCATATATGCCCCCCTCCCCCATGGGACCCACACATGCAACATGCTTACACAATTAGTAGCAGTGTGCTATAATGTGCATACTAATTGTTTCCTATGTGAGTCATAAGTTATACAAACTCTCACCCGAATGTGCATCCCATACATGTGGCATGTCTACATCCAAATTATGGATATGCCAAGTTGAACAAACATTTTTACTTCTCATTTATAACGTAGCTGGCCATTTATAGACAATTATTGGTGAGAAAGCAGTTGATGTCAGTTGATGTCAATGTCTATATTTAGCCCTCAGGGACCTGTGTGTTGAGTCTGAAGATCCAGAGAATTTCTGTGGGTGACAGCTTTTTAACCCTTTCGGGACCGACTGCCTAACCCCACTTAAAGAGAACCAGAGACGAAGCACCCTCATGGATTTTACCATATATATCAATGGGAACATGACAGTAAACACCTACTCTGCTCTCTGTTTCATTTTTCTCTGCTACATCTGCCTGTTATCAGCCCTGATAAGAATCCCCGACTGAGCGTTCAGTCTAGCTTTTCCCCGAAATGATTATAGCTGAGTCAGTCTTCTGTGATGTCTTTTCAAGCCCAAGTGTGCCCCCTTGTGGCTCTGCTTTGCTGCTATTTATCCTCGAACCAGCAAAGCAGAGCCACAAGGGGGCAGGCTTGGGCTTGTAAAGACATCACAGAAGATTGCTATAATCATTCTGGGGAAAAGCTAGACTGAATGGTCTCTGGTTCCCTTTTAACCACCATGCTATAGCAGACACACAGTCAGTCAGGATGTTTTACTGGTTACTATTGGTTACTCAGCTGACATGTATTGCCACCCATGTCAGCTGATCTCTCTCTCAGCTGATACTTAAACAAGATTAATGCTTCAAGGATAAATAGCAGCAAAGCAGAGCCACAACGGGGCAGACTTGGGCTTGAAAAGACATCACAGAAGACTGACTCCGATATAATCATTCCAGGTAGGGGCGTAGCAATAGGGGGTGCAGAGGTAGCGACCGCATCGGGGCCCTTGGGTCAGAGGGGCCCCGTAGGGCCCTCCCTGAACTTCAGTATTAGCTCTCTATTGGTCCTGTGCTCATAATAATCACTTCTGTAGATACTTTGAATAGTAGTAATCATTAACACACTGTTCCCCATCCCCTTCTTGCACCTCTGACATTGTAGTTGCCATTGGCAGGTTTTGGTGCGCCGTATCAATTATTATGTATAGAGTGCTTGGGGGGCCCCATTGTAAAACTTGCATCGGGGCCCACAGCTCCTTAGCTACGCCACTGGATTTCCAGGGAAAAGCTAGACTGAATGCTCAGTCGGGCATTCTTATCAGGGCTGATAACAGGCAGATTTAGCAGAGAAGAATGAAACAAAGAGCAGGGTAGGTGTTTACTGTCATGTTCCCATTGATATATTGTAAAATACATGAGGGTGCTTCGTCTCTGGTTCTCTAAAGAGAACCCGAGGTGGGAATTACTTTTACTATTGGGGCACAGAGGCTGGTTGTGCGCACTAAGACCAGCCTCTGTTGCCCCATCGTGTGCCTCCATGTCCCCCCTGCTCGCCGCTATACCCCCCGCATTGCTGGCGACACGCAGCGTGTCGCCAGCTCAATGTTTACCTTGCGCTGTCTGTCAGCGCCGCTCCCCCGCCTCCTCCGCATCGGCGCCACCCGCCGCGTCACTTCCCTCCTATCAGCGGGAGGGAAGGGACACGGGCGGGTGCGCCGATGCGGAGGAGGCAGGGGAGCAGCGCTGACTGACAGCGCAAGGTAAACATTGAGCTGGCGACACGCTGCGTGCCGCCAGCAATGCGGGGGGTATAGCGGCGAGCAGGGGGGACATGGAGACACACGATGGGGCAACAGAGGCTGGTCTTAGTGCGCACAACCAGCCTCTGTACCCCAATAGTAAAAGTAATTCCCACCTCGGGTTCTCTTTAAGGACCAGGCGATTTTGCATGAAGGGGGGGGGCATTTGGGGGGAGTCAGGCAGCCAGATCGCTGGTAGGACTAAGCTTGATATGGTATGCCAAGTTGTCCCCCATATTGCAGGCAGCCTTTACTCACCTCCCAGGCTCCAGCGATGAGCAGCAGAGGACCCCTCCGCTCTGGCCGGCATCCCCACTCGTCCTGCTGCTAAGTCCTGGGTCGTGGCTGGATGACATCATCAAGCCGGCACCCGACACTTACGTCAGAGCGAGCGGGGATGCCGGCCAGAGCAGAGGGAAGCGCCAATCGCTGTGAGGGGACATCAGGAAGGTGAGTGGATCCTCTTCTTCCCCCACATACCGCTGCAGCTCTAACAGTGATCACTACGATCAGGTGGCGATCATAGTGATCACATGATCAGGAGCCAACCGCGATGGCACCTGATCACTGAGGGGAGATGTCAGCCGTCATATGACAGCTTAATCTCCCCTCTCTCTGGTGCGCATGATCGCGTCGTCAGCGGAAACAGCGGACGGTGCTTCGCCGCATCAGGCCAAGACAGTAACAAGTGTGGCGTAGGATTTACTATGGGCGGTCCTGAAATGGTTAAAGTATACCTGAGACGATGGGTAGTAAAAGTTTTATACATACCTGGGGCTTCCTCCAGCCCCCTCCGTGCAGATCGCTCCCTTCCTGGCGCCAAAGCCTCCTGGATTCTCCTGTAGGAGCCGTGTTATCTTCAGCCAGTCGGGGCCAGCGCAGTGCGGCCAAAAGCTTCCCTCTCTTGCTCCTGAGGAGGGGAACATGGCGGGTGCACGGAGCCAGGGCTCGCATGCGCAGTACAACTGACTGGCAGCGGAGTACAGGGCTGCTATGGGAGAATCCAGGAGGCTGTGGATGCTAGCGAGAGAGCGATCTGTGTGGAGGGGGTTGGAGAAAGCCCCGGGTATGTATAAAACTTGTAATTTACGTCGTCTCTGGTTCCCTTTAAAAGGACAACTGGAGCGAGCGAAATATGAGGCTGCCATATTTATTTCCTCTTAAAAATAAACATACATATATCCAGGCACATCGCCTCTAGTTAGGACATTAAATAAATTATTAGGGAAAGGGAGGTGCTGAAGGGGGTGTGGCTAGAAAACAGCAAAAATCTATTAACCCTTCGCACACTCACATGCAAATGTTCAAACAATTGCATTCACAGATTCACTCATCCAGGCACAACTGTTATCCCTACAGCTAAATTAAAAGCCAGGGTTTTAGTTCACAGAAGAATGCATTCTTATGCTTAATCACCTATACTGCGCAGAAGTACCCAGGTAAACATAGGTGTCCTAACTCTGGCCCTGTAACATGCATAGTGCAGACATGCAAACACATTCATTGCATCAAACCTATCAATGGATTAGGAGCACACATCCTAACTTCCTCTCCTGGGAAAGACAGTGCATCTTACCAATCGCACAAGGGAGCTAATGTTATGTGTCTATGTGCACCATGCGCATACACCAGCATAAGCTGTCTGCATGCTGACAAACATACAGGGGAAGGGGGGAGTGCACCGAATTGGACCCTAGCCACAGGGGTCAATGATAAGAATAAACATACATATATCCAGGCACATCGCCTCTAGTTAGGACATTAAATAAATTATTAGGGAAAGGGAGGTGCTGAAGGGGGTGTGGCTAGAAAACAGCAAAAATCTATTAACCCTTCGCACACTCACATGCAAATGTTCAAACAATTGCATTCACAGATTCACTCATCCAGGCATCCAGGTACTGGGTACTTCTGCGCAGTATAGGTGATTAAGCATAAGAATGCATTCTTCTGTGAACTAAAACCCTGGCTTTTAATTTAGCTGTAGGGATAACAGTTGTGCCTGGATGAGTGAATCTGTGAATGCAATTGTTTGAACATTTGCATGTGAGTGTGCGAAGGGTTAATAGATTTTTGCTATTTCCTCTTAAAGAGACACAGAAGCGAACTTATTTTGCACAGGTTACCTTATAAGTCGCTTCAGTGCTCTCCTAACAAGTAATCCTCCATATCCCCGCCGCTAAACGAGGGCTGCGGAGCCCCCGAATCCCCAGGAGGCAATCCAGCCGGCATTTCCTGGAAGGGGCAGAGCTTTCAGCTTCAGCTCTGCCCCTACTGATGTCAATCACGGCGCATCCCCGCCCCGCTCACTCTTCCTTTACAGAGAAGGGCGGGAAGAGGCGGCGATTGACGTCAGGAGGGGCAGAGCGACAGCTGGAAGCTCTGCCTCTCAGCGCAGCAAAATCCACGATCACGTTGGTCGTGGATATTTGCAGAGGGATTTGGGGGCTCTGCAGCCCTCGTTTAGCGGCGGGGACCTGGCGGTTTACTTGTTATGAGAGCACTGAAGCGGCTTATAAGGTAATATGTGCAAAATAAGTTCGCTTCAGTGTCTCTTTAAGCTATATCAGTTGCATGGCTGTCCTGCTGATTCTCTGCCTACAATACTTTTAGCCTTAAACCATGAACAAGCATGCAGCAGATCAGGTGTTTCAGACAATGGGCTCTATTCACAATCATTTTCCGCATGCGGAAATGCACTTGCGATAAATTCCCGACTGAAATGAGACCATCTTGACATTCACAAAATTGCACGCATGAACATTTACCGCATTCGTAAAATTTTACGCATTAATTATCCGCATGTGTAAAAAATACAGTAAAAGTCTGCAAAAGTCAGTAGTTCCCCCCCCAAAAAAAAATAAAATAAAAAAAAATTGACAAAAAAAGCGCGGCGCCTTATTTCTGACTTAACTACTGATTTTTTTTATCACTTACTAGTACTTGGTGATATATTTTGCATCCCATTGACTTAAATGGTGTCTGGAGCCTTGAGTGCCGTGTTTGCTGGACTTTAATTTTTTTTGGGGGGGGGGCAATTTTTTTTTATGCCATTTTTTTTCTGCATGTTTACAATGTAATTACGCATGTTTCCCAAATTTTTTTACGCATTGTTCCCGTATGCGGGAAACATGTGGAACATTTTTAGTGAATGTGGAAAAAATGCGGAAATTATCACTGGCGGTAATATAGCGGTAAAAAAAGAATCTCTTACCGCATGTGTGATTGTGAATAGAGCCCATTATTGTCAGATCTGACAAGATTAGCTGCAGCATGGTGGCATAGTGGTTAGCGCTCTTGCCTTGCAGTCCCCTGTTCAAATCTTAGCCAGTTCAACACCTGCAAGGAGTTTGTATGTTCTCCGTGTGTCTGCGTGGGTTTCCTGCAGCCACGCCGGTTTCCTCCCACATTCCTAAAACATACAGATAAGTTAATTGGCTTCCCAAACACACAAAGGGAAATACTCACTCCCAAACAGTCCTCTGCTGCTTTATAAAGCCTGCAGGCTGCTTATAAGCCAATAAGAAGTGCACACACACGTTACACCTAGTCTGCAGTGATTAATCAAGCTTCCCCCTAAATTGGCCCTAGACTATGATACATGCACTACACAATACATACATAGACACATGCCTATGGTAGGGACTAGATTGTGAGCCCCTCTGAGGGACAATAAGTGACAAGACTATATACTCTGTACAGCGCTGCGTAATATGTCTGCGCTATATAAATAAATAATGCTTGTTTCTGGTGTTATTCAGACACTACTGCAGCCAAATGGATAAGCAAAGGTGTCAGGCAACTGGTATTGTTTAAAAGGAAATAAATATTGTAGCTTCCATATTCTTGTCACTTCAATTGTCCATTAAGTTTATTTGACCCTTTCCATGACCTAATTTATTTCAAGCCCACAAAATCTCATGCACCTAGGATCCGATCCATGCGCAAGTATAAAGTGGGCTGATACACCATATATTTTTTACTGCTCTTGTGGCCCTGCCCATATTGCAGATCACTTTCACACCACATAAGATATACAGTGTGGGTATGATAACAGGTAAACTGTCTAATGGGGAATTCAGGTTTTTGAAATGTGTTTTTCTGTTGCATCGCAATACATGCTTTATTTAGCAAAGCCAAAGCCTCTACATTTCCTTGGATTTATGTATAGTATGACTCAAGTGTTCAAGCTGGAAAGCCTCCTTTGGGGTTCCCACAGCACATGAACAAGCGGCGGGCAAGTGTTGTATATGTGATATGCTGGATAGACTAGCAGGTGCCCTAAAATGAATTTGGTGTCCCGTGCTCTGCACTGTACTGCGAGACATGCTAATTGACCTGAGGAAGCAGCTTATACTGTGAAACACGTTGTCCTGTGTGCTGAAAAGTCTATACCTTTTTGTCATAAAGTTTTTCAAGCCCCCTGATTAAGGTAGGATCAGTTCTTTTTATGCACTTTTATTATTACTTCACAGTTCCACACTGAGCTTTCTATTTTTTGGGCACCTCCTGCTAGTCTATCCAGTTTCCCTCAGTTACCCTACTTCGGTAGGAGACTCAGCCCACAACCTGGCTGTGGCATGAACCTCTTTTTTGGAGCAGCGATTGGTATATCCTTCCTAAAGGCCAAGTGGGGATGGTACTTCACAAAGTGGGCTACCAGGCATGCGTTTAATAAAGCCGCAAGTTAAAATAGGCACAGCTTTTAGCAAACTTAAATAGCAGTATTGCCCGCGGCTTCATTAAACCGATACACTGTCCCGTATTCACTTGCGGTAAATTGTAACACTACAAATCAGCATGCGCCCGATGTAATCTAGTTATTTATAGGACTGCACTCACAGTAAAAGCCCTTATTTTTCAACTGATGTTACGGTAAATTGTAACACTCTACAATTCAGCATTTGCCTGATGTAATCTCGTGTTTTTACCATTTGATCGACTGAGCTCACATCAATATCCCTTATTTTTTTAAGGGATATTACCAGTCTATCATTATCTAAATACAACGTTAATAATGCACACAGTTATTAGTCATTGAAAAATAAGTGCTATGAATATGAGCAGTATTGCATGCAGCTTCATTATACACTGTCGCGTATTAGCTTACTGTAGATTGTAACACTTCAATTCTACATGCGCTCCCTGTTATCTAGTCATTTACAGTTTTAAGTTGTCTCCTAGCTCATAGACTGCGCTCACATTAATAACCCTTACTTTTCAACGGATATTACCAATCTATCATTATTTAACGTTGTATATGTTACGGCCAGAACCCGAAGTTTGCCCACTTCGGGTTCTGGCCGGCCAATGTGTGAACTGGCCGCGGCGGTGCGGCCAATGTTAGAAATGAAATGATTGCAGTAAAGATTAATGTATGTTCTGGCCGTCTCGCTGCGGCCAAATGTATCAAAAGTGCGTATATTTAATGAAATAAAGCCGGCGGCAATGCAACAAATGAAGCCGCCGGCTTCAGCTTTCTCTCCTCCCCCCCCCCCCCTGCCTCTCTCTCTCTCTCCTGGCATCAGGCGGGGACATGCGTGTCCCCCCCAGAGTCATTCGTCGCAACAGGGAATCCTGCTGTTTGTTCCTGCAGAGCGGGTGCTGGCAGAAGAAATGTCTGCAGCCTCCCCGCTCTGCTGCCCTGGCGCGACGATCGACTCTCGGGGACACGCATGTCCCCGCGGGCTGCCCGGTGTTCTATAGGGGGGGGAGAGAGAGAGAGAGAGAGAGAGAGAGAGAGGGTTGGGGGTGGGGGTAGGAGGAGAGAGAGCTGAAGCCAGCGGCTTCATCTGCTACATTGCCGCCGGCTTAATTTCATTAAATGAACGCACTTTTGACACATTTGGCCGCAGCGAGATGGCCAGAACATACATTAATCTTTATTGCAATCATTTTATTTCTAACATTGGCCGCACTGCCGTGGCCAGCTCGCACATTGACCGGCCAGAACCCGAAGTGGCCGGCCAGAGCGTGAAGTGGCCAAACTACGGGTCTACGGGTTCTGGCTGTAACACATATATATATATATATATATATATATATATATATATATATATATATATATATATATATATATATATATATATATATATATATATATATATATATATATATACAACATTAAATCATAACACACAGGTGTTAGTCATTGAAAAATACGTGCTATTAATGTGAGTGCAGTCTATCAGCTACGAGACAACACAAAGCAATAAACAAGAGAACATTGGGAGCATGCTGAATTGTAATTGGTAGGTATATTCAAAAAAGCCGTTTGTTAAAAAAAAATGCGCCCATTATTCCTGATCGTAAAATATCGGTCTTTAAGACAGATTTTTTTAAAGGGAAGGTCCAAGGAAAATAAAAAAAAATCAAGATCTACTTCCCAGGGCTTCCTACAGCTCTTGGCAGCCAATATGTCCATCACCGCAGCTCTGGTGTAATGGGGTCCCTCATTTGCAGATGCCGACCTCGCCAGGTCAGCATCTTCTGCGCCTGTGGGAGCACGCTCATGTTCAAACTCACGTGGCCTGGAGCGTTCTGTGCAGGACTACTGTGCCTGTGCAGAACGCTCCCAGCCACTGGATCCTGACCGCAGGCGTAGCGACCGCACACTTGTACAGGTGTAGAAGATTCTGGCCTTGTGAGGTCGGCATCTGCAACGGAGGGGACCCCATGACACCAGGGCTGTGGCGAGGGACATACTGTATTGGCTGCCAGGGGCTGGAGGAAGCCCCGGGTAAATATATCTTGATTTTTTATTTTCCTCGGATGTGTCCTTTAAAATTTAACAATTCTCTCATACAGAACCCCGTGCCCAATCATATAAGCTATTCCTGATCCCTGCTATGGGCGCACACTACATTATCAATGTCCTCGATGTGTCGCTCACCATACTTCCTATCTACATCAGTTGTAGAATAGCAGCAACATTAAAAGGAGGTAAATTGCGGTTTAAAATAGCCAGGCTATAACAAATAGCCGCAGATGACATGGCGATTACAGGCATAGCCGTGACCTGCGCCCATATTATGCAGTCTGCGCCATGAAAAGAAGGCGCAGTAAATAATTGCATTATCGGAATAGCCGCGCCTGAATTAACTTGCGCTGCTATTAGCGTGACCACTTCCCAGAGTTAGTGTGCCCTCTATGTCTTCGCTAGCACTGTATATGTGCATTATTGTAATATGCGGGTGGAGCTACAAAGGAGGGCACAGCAGGATCTTGTGTGACCCTATCGGTGGTGTATCCGCCAGCTTCAAGCCTCATGTCTCCGTAACATAGGAGGTGTAGTTAACAAAATGCTAGAAGACTAGCGCTGCTCAGTTACATCCTGTATCCACTTAAGTACCAGCAGTCTCTGCCCCCTTAAGGACCAGATACCGCTGGTACAATAACGACGGAATTCCTACGAATTGCTGCAGATACCTGCCACAATTGCCGTGATTGCCGCACGCTGGGATCCTTTTAACAACCACTCTGCCGTCTCTATGATGGCAGAGTTATGTGAGCCTGTCAGGAGCCGCTTTCACTGGCTCCTGACCGTGTCTATCAATGTAAGCCAATGGGAGCGGCTTACATTGATAGACACGGCCAGGAGCCAATGAAATCTGCTCCTGACTAACTCACATGGCTCTGCCATCATAGAGACAGGCAGAGCCAGTGAACTGCGACGAGAGACATCGGGTTTGAGCGACGGATGCATGCTGAGGGTGGTGATTGAAATCTACACGCTGCCAGCCAGGAGCCCACCAAAACAGGGCGTAGATTTCAATCACCGCGGTCCTTAAGTAGGTAAAATGTAGTGGTTTCAGTTGGATTGCTTCCTTCATATCAAACATGTACCACTAGAAGGATAGTGCCACACAGCATACAGAAATAAGCCAGTGTTAGCACTAGACATAATGAAGTCCACGTGGTTAAATGATCCTAAGGCCACAGTATTCAGCCATAAACCCACAACCACACCCGATGTGATCAGACTCACTGGACTATTCACACACCGGGAGGATGCTTATGACCATCCCCCACCACACTGGCCGAGATGTCGATCAGATCATATGCGATATCCTCTTCAATATATCATAGCACTTCTACTCCATTAATCATTATGAAACCTCGAGAAAGAGTGAAAAGAAACCTTGAGAAAGAGTACCATAGTGTAAAACTATTTAAATTTAAACCAATAACATAACATTGCAATCACAAGTTTCCCACAGAATCAGCACATCCAGTTTTTTTATACAGGCTCTCCCTCGTGTGCTGGGCACTGGCTGGTTCCATCTCCACCCTTGATTGGCGCGCTTACGATTGACGTGTGCGGGGATACCAACACTGCCTCGAGTGTGTCACTCAGCTCTCATTTCTCCACTAGAGTGGAGTGTGGATGCGGAATTGTGTGACACTCGAGGCAGTGTTGGTATCCCTGCAAACATGGATCGTAAGTGCGCCGATCAAGTGTGGAGTGGTGGAGACCGAACCAGCCAGTGCGCAACAAGCCTCTTTCAGGCCGACAGCTGACAGGCGGTGAATTCGCCGCTTGTCAGCTACTCTTCTGCAACGTCCGGGTGCTAGTTGGAGCTCAATACCAGCGTTAGACAAGTGCCCCCCCGCCCCCCCACCCCCGTCCGATCTGAGCGATGCCAGAGCTTGCAGCCCAGCGAGCTGGCAAGGGGACAAGGATTCCATTGATTTCACTTTAACAGAAATAAACTGATGAAGAAAAAAAAAACGAGTTGGGCACTTTTCATGTGAAAAGCGCCTGTGATCGCGGGCAAACCTTCGCTTATCACGCGAAGTAACGCTGTTCACACATGGCAGCTCGCGTGATAACTGCTGTGATAGCCGTTATCACGCTTTAGTGAATGGAGCCCATAATGTGAAAAAGGCCCGGGTCTCCTTAAGCTACATTCACAGTCGGGTGTTGCACTGCAATGATAAATCTGTGCGTGATATTCACTGCGCGACCAGACCGGTATAACCATGTGTGTCATCCTAACATACTGCATGCAGAGCGTTACTGCAAAAAGTATGCACTAACAGTGAGCGTGAGGCCTCTTGCACACTGCATGCGATTCCGATTTATGATTTTGATGCGATTTTACATGGGATTCCGATTTGCTAATTTGAATTGGTCCTGCATGCTGCGTTTTTTTCTGCGTTTTTCTTCTTGTGTCGATAGCATCCAGGGAAAATCTGAATCGGATTTGTGATTTGCAGTGTGCAAGAGGCCTGATAGGGAACCTTAACTGTAAAAAATAAAAAGTTTCAGTTACCTGGGGCTTCTTCCATCCCCCTGCAGCCTTCCTGTGCCCACGCGGTCCTCCACGATCCCCCGTTCTCCCGCCGACAGCTAGTTTCATTTTCACAGACTCAGAGTCGGTGGACCACTGTGCCTGCGCATCCCTGGCATTGTGCATCCCTGCTCGCATTGCTGTCCGTGATAGCGTCCTACCATTTTTTAACAGTTTTAGTACCTTCAGCAAAACACCCCTAACCTACTTTCCCGTTAAAGTCTCTGGTGGCTTGACACCCACTACTTCCTAGTTACCTCCTCCTCACAATGTACATGTACTTCCACTGTGCCTGGCCCCAGTGACAAGTGCCACCATAATGTCATGTCCCCTCTGTACAAAATAACAAGCAGCTCTAAAATGTCCCACCTATGACAAGTACATCCAAAATGTTACCAACAGAACAAGTGCAACTAACATTTGAACTATAACAAACACCACCATAGTATCATCCTTTCAACAAGCAGGCACAGCTATAGTTTCCCCTCTACAACAAGAACTGCCATTATGCCCCTAAAGCCCAAGTGCCCATATGCCTCCAATATCAAGTCCACAATGCCCAGCCTGTAACAAGTGACCTCCTTTACATTACTCTTACAACTACTTCCTGCATTATGTTGCTTCATATATGTGTAACCATTTAATTTCCCTGTGAGTGACCTTTTTTTCTTCCCTAAACAAAGTGCACCCATTTTGTGTCAGACATAAGCACGGGCATACAGGGAGGGTGGACTGGATAGAGCATGTGCCCCATCTTTGTCTTCTGTTCCACTAGATCCTGTTAGAGCCATGAATGGGAAGAGTAGCCCAGCTGAGGGAAGCCCATCTAACAGCAGGAACTGTAGGAATTAGAACCCCTTACAACACACATTAGCATGTGTAGTTTGAGAACCATGGGGTCAGTTTAGGTGTCCTTTAACCACTTGATGACCGCAGTGTTAAACCCCCCTAAAGACCAGGCTCATTTTTGCAGCACTGGGCTGTGCAGGCTTTCCAGCCACCTGCACAGCCCAGCTAAGAATTATGGCGATCGGACTCACCACCTATTTTTGTCCCTAAGGGGACATGCTGCTGGAGGGGTCCGATCGCTGCTGTCACTTTTTTTTCCCTTAGCCTCATAGAGGCTCTCATTGCCGTGCCCCCCCTCCCTCTCCTTCCTCCCCTCCACCTGAAGAATTGAACAGGACGGCGATCCGTCCTGTTCTCCGCCTCTCATAGGCATCAGCCTATGAGAGGACGGCGATCCCCGGCCAATCAGAGGCCGGGGATCGCCGATCTCGTACAGCGCTGCTGGAGACCTCAGAGCTGTACGCATGTAAACAAAGGGGATTTCTTTCCCCTTTCGTTTACAATCAGCCTGCTAGCCGCGATCGGCTGCGTTCCGTGAAGTGGCAGGGAACGCTCGCACATGCGCGTGGCTGTTCCCTGGGAAACTGCAGCCCCAGGACTTGACGCCAATTGGCGTTAGGCGGTCCTGGGGCTGCTGCCGCGGTCACGCCCATTTGCATGAGGCGGTCTTAAAGTAGTTAAGCATCCAGGTGTCCTTTTAATAGCCAGGTGCCCAGGGGCATTCGTGCGCCAGTGTTTGGGAGAGTTCTGTGCATGCCCAGTTCGTAAAGACATGTAACTGCACATGTGCAGAAGGCTCCCTGCCATGGACGCAGAATCGAAGGGGGTGGTATACAAGTCACCTCTCCAGGATCCGACCACACACAACCCTTCTGCATCCTTTCTTCCTAAGTGCTCTGCCTCTATGGTGTGAGCGACATCTGTCACAAATGGCAGTCACACTATAAACAGAGCGTCTAGGAAGGAAAGAGGAGGATGGGTAGCTTGTGCCTTCTGTATCCTGGAGAGGAGAGTTGTAAACCCCTCCTCTGCAAATTTTGCATGATGATGGGGTACCTGTACTGTGTGTGTTGTGGTGGTGGGGGTGTCACTGGGGAGTGGGCTGTCTGGCTATATATACTGGGAGGTTCTCTCTGGACACCTTTACTAGGAGGGAGCTCTCTGACCACCTATATTGGGGGGTGGGGCACTCTCCGACTACCTATACTGGAGGGACACTTATTACCTATAGTGGGAGACACTTTCTGTCTACCTATACTGGGAGGGTGGGGGGACGCTCTCTGGTTATCTATACTAGGAAGGTACTATAATCATATGATTGGTTTTACAGTATGCTTTTAGAAGTTATTTATGTGGTGTGATATAACTAAGGAGGGGTTGCAAATATTTACAACATGATAGACCACTTTTAAACAATCCAGGTCAAATTTACTAGTTTACTTCATTTGCATTTTTTTCTTTGCCTTGAAGAACAGAGGTAAAGGCTACTTTTACACTGCCTTGTTGCATTGGACAATATCATTGCAAATGTGATAATGATATTGTAGTGGGGCACTCATATAGGTTATTCACTATATAAAAATGTAAGCTTCCTTTGCCTGTAAACAAAAAGAATATTAAAGTTTCCTAACCAAAAACGTTGCTCCACGCTGACCTTCACCCGCGGCTAGACCCCGGCAACTAATTGAGACCCCGCCTTCTGCTGAATAATAGACAGCAACTACCCACAGCTCTGACAGTACTTGTGCTGAGCGGGGAAGTCACCCAGAGAGCCTCTGCACATACATCCAGGTACCCCAGAAAATGGGCATCAAATGGTGAGTACAACAAATCATGGTTTGCCGTTTTCTTTCCTTTTCCAACACCATGTTAACTGTTACTAGAAGAAAGATTTATATGCATGTGTTTCACCCGCACAATTTATCTTGATATGATGTGTGGCCTTTGGGTAAAAAAGGTTGGGCACCACTGTTTTATCCTATCTGGCGCCTCTGTATCCTTCATAAATATCTACCATGTTTCCTCCAAAATAAGGCAGTGTCTTATATAAATGTTTGCCCCAAAGATGTGCCAAGCTTGTTTTCAGGGGTTGTCTTAACCTATACAATAAAACCTAACTGTCCGAGTTATCCTCTTTTCCTGTCTGTGTGCCCGTGGTTTTTTGTACTGCGCATGTGCGCAGTACAGACAACCGTCGACACAGGAGGATGGGCCATGGAGCCAGGAAGACGCGCGATAGCGACGGGCTGGTGCGAGCGAGCACCGACTGGCGGCGACTGAAAAGACCTAGAGCCCGTTTTTAAATGGGCTTAGGTCAACTAGTATTTCTATAAACACACACGTTTCTGTGCTGCATGTCCGCCTGCCTTCCCCACTGTTCCATCTATTCCTCTGCTGGATTCACCTCTTGTGTGCTCCTGTGTCCCACTTGTACCTTTAGTTTCCTCCTGGTGTACCCCTTTGTATCCATGTCCCCTTCTGTTCCCCCATGTCCTCCTAATGCCTCCCAATATCCCCCTGCATCCTTTCCCACAACTCCATGCTGCCTTGTCCACAAGCTTCAGCCTATGGGGAACAAGTACGGCAACTTGTGTTTCTGAGCTCCAGTTACAACACAAGTTGCCAATGCCATACTTTTTCCCCTCACTGCAGGGCTTATTTTTGGGGTAGGGCTTATATTTCGAGCATGCTCAAAATTCTTGCTAGGGCTTACTTTCGGGGGACGTCTTCATTTCAAGGAAAGAGTATTATCTACCTGGTGGATGGGTGTAACCACCCTTTTTTCCTATCTACGTAGAGCAACTTTTTAGCCTGTGTGGGGACAGGTATAATTCCCCCCCCCCCCCCCCCATGTGCAAATAGTGGTTGCTTGCCTTCGGCAACCCACACTTGTGAGTATAATGCTTGTTTTTGAAAATCTCCAATTGTCATCACCAATAATACACTATTGGGGCAGTGAATGGTTTTTCTTTTTGTTTTACAAAAGTTAAAATAGAACTGTAATGAAAATAATTCATAAAACTGCTTATTATTTTTACAATATTCATTTATAAATGATTATAGTCCATGTTTGCCCATTGTAAAATCTTCCTCTCCCTGATTTACATTATGAAATGTATCACAGGTGGCGACTTCTTTAGTTCTGCCAGGTGATCTGTGCGGAATGTTCGTTACTGAGAGTCCTATGCACAGAGGGAGATATTGCTTGTTTGGCAGTTGTAAAAAGCTGTTATTTGCCACAATGCAACAAGGTTCACAGACAGCAAATTGTCAGGACTGTGGTCATGACATCACACTGTGGGAGGGGTTTCACCACAACATCCTCTACACAAAGCCCCCCGATGATCTATTAGAGAAAAGGTAAAGATTTCTCTTGGGAAAGTGGGTATCAGCTACTGATTGGGATGAAGTTCAATCTTTGGTTTAAGTTCCTCTTTAACCACTTGAGGACCAGTCTTTTCGCCCTTTAACCTCCTTGCCGGTTATCCCGAACACAGTTCGGGGTAACCTGCGCAGGAGGATTTCTCAGGCCCCGCTGGGCCGATTTGCATAATTTTTTTTTTGTTACAAGCAGCTAGCACTTTGCTAGCTGCTTGTAACTTGCGATCGCCGCCGCTCGCCGCCGATTCGCCGCTACCCGCCGCGCCGAGCCGGCCCCCCCCCCCCCCCGCCCCAGACCCCTGCGCAGCCTGGCCAATCAGTGCCAGGCAGCGCTAAGGGGCGGATCGGGGTTCCCTCTGACGTCACGACGTCCATGACGTCGGTGACGTCATCCCGCCCGGTCGCCATGGCGACCGGGGAAGCCCTGCAAGAAATCCCGTTCTCAACGGGATTTCTTGCATACTCTGATCGCCGAAGGCGATCGGAGTAGGTAGGGGGATGCCGCCGCTCAGCGGCTATCATGTAGCGAGCCCTTGGCTCGCTACATGATTTAAAAAAAAAAAAAAAAAAGTGCGGCGCTGCCTCCTTGCCGGATTTTTTAGACCGGCAAGGAGGTTAAGGACCAGAGCCTTTTTTTCCATTCAGACCACTGCAGCTTTCACGGTTTATTGCTCGGTCATACAACCTACCACCTAAATGAATGTTACCTCCTTTTATTGTCACTAATACAGCTTTCTTTTGGTGCTATTTGATTGCTGCTGCGAGTTTTAGTTTTTATTATATTCATCAAAAAAGACATGAATTTTGTAAAAAAAAAAAAAAAAAAGACTTAACTTTCTGTGCTGACATTTTTCAAATAAAGTAAAATGTCCTATACATTTGAGAGCTAAAGTTATTCTGCTACATGTCTTTAATTAAAAAAAAAAACATTCAGTGTATATTTATTGGATTGGGTAAAAGTTATAGCGTTTACAAACTATGGTGCCAAAAGTGAATTTTCCCATTTGGAAGCATCTCTGACTTTTCCCTGTCCACCCTGGATAGTATAAATAGACCACATTTTGGAAAGAAGACATCCCAAAGTATTCACTAAGATTCATGGTGAGTTCATAGAAGATTTTATTTTTTGTCACAAGTTAGCGGAAAATGACACTTTGTGACAAAAAAAAAAAAAAGTTTCCATTTCTTCTAACTTGCGACAAAGAAAAAAAATAAATCTGCCACGGACTCCCTATGCTCCTCTCTGAATACCTTGAAGTGTCTACTTTCCAAAATGGGGTCATTTGTGGGGTGTGTTCATTGTCCTGGCATTTTGGGGGGTGCCTAATTGTAAGCACCCTTGTATAGCCTAAAGGTGCTCATTGGACTTTGGGCCCCTTAGCGCAGTTAGGCTGCAAAAAAGTGCCACACATGTGGTATTGCCGTACTCAGGAGAAGTAGTATAATGTGTTTTGGGGTGTATTTTTACACTTATATATATAAGATTTTATTTTTTGTCACAAGTAAGCGGAAATTGATTTTAATTGTTTTTTTTTTTTTTTTTTACAAAGTGTCATTTTCCGCTAACTTGTGACAAAAAAATAAATCTTCTATGAACTTACCATACTCCTAACAGAATACCTTGGGGTGTCTTTTTTCTAAAATGGGGTCATTTGTGGGGTTCCTATACTGCCTTGGCATTTTAGGGGCCCTAAACCGTGAGTAGTGTTGAAACCAAATGTCACAAAATGACCTGTGAAATCCTAAAGGTACTCATTGGACTTTGGGCCCCTTAGCGCAGTTAGGGTGCAAAAAAGTGCCACACATGTGGTATCGCCGTACTCAGGAGAAGAAGTATAATGTGTTTTGGGGTGTATTTTTACACATACCCATGCTGAGTGGGAGAAATCTCTCTGTAAATGGACAATTGCGTGTAAAAAAAATAAATCAAAACATTGTCATTTACGGAGATATTTCTCCCACCCAGCATGGGTATGTGTAAAAATACACCCCAAAACACATTATACTACTTCTTCTGAGTACGGCGATACCACATGTGACACTTTTTTGCAACCTAGGTGCGCTAAGGGGCCTAACGTCCTATTCACAGGTCATTTTGAGGCATTTGGATTCTAGACTACTCATCACGGTTTAGGGCCCCTAAAATGCCAGGGCAGTATAGGAACCCCACAAGTGACCCCATTTTAGAAAGAAGACACCCCAAGGTATTCCGTTAGGAGTATGGTGAGTTCATAGAAGATTTATTTTTTTGTCACAAGTTAGTGAAAAATGACACTTTGTGAAAAAAAAACAATAAAAATCAAAATTTCCGCTAACTTTTGACAAAAAAAAAAAAAAAAAATTCTATGAACTCGTCATACACCTAACAGAATACCTTGGGGTGTCTTTTTTCTAAAATGGGGTCACTTGTGGGGTTCCTATACTGCCCTGGCATTTTATGGGTCCAAAACCGTGAGTAGTCTGGAAACCAAATTTCTCAAAATGACTGTTCAGGGGTATAAGCATCTGCAAATTTTGATGACAGGTGGTCTATGAGGGGACACATTTTGTGGAACCGGTCAGAAGCAGGGTGGCCTCTTAAATGACAGGTTGTATTGGGCCTGATCTGATGGATAGGAGTGCTAGGGGGGGTGACAGGAGGTGATTGATGGGTGTCTCAGGGGGTGGTTAGAGGGGAAAATAGATGAAATCAATGCACTGGGGAGGTGATCGGAAGGGGGTCTGAGGGAGATCTGAGGGTTTGACCGAGTGATCAGGAGCCCACACGGGGCAAATTAGGGCCTGATCTGATGGGTAGGTGTGCTAGGGGGTGACAGGTGGTGACAGGAGGTGATTGATGGGTGTCTCAAGGTGTGATTAGAGGGGTGAAATAGATGCAAGCAATGCACTGGCGAGGTGATGAGGGCTGGGGTCTGAGGGCGTTCTGAGGGTGTGGGCGGGTGATTGGGTGCCCTAGGGTCATATTGGGGTCTAATCTGATGGGTAACAGTGACAGGTGGTGATAGGGGGTGATTAGTGGGTGTTTAGGGTAGAGAACAGATGTAAACACTGCACTTGGGAGGTGATCTGATGTCGGATCTGCGGGCGATCTATTGGTGTGGGTGGGTGATCAGATTGCCCGCAAGGGGCGGGTTAGGGGCTGATTGATGGGTGGCAGTGACAGGGGGTGATTGACAGGTGATCAGTGGGTTATTACAGGGGGGATAGAGGCATACAGTACACAGGGGGAGGGGGGGTCTAGGGAGAATCTGACGGGTGGGGGGGCGGTGATCAGGAGGGAGCAGGGGGCAGTTTAGGGTTAAAAAAAAATAGCGTTGACAGATAGTGACAGGGAGTGATTGATGGGTGATTAGGGGGGGTGACTGGGTGCAAACAGTGGTCTGGGGGGTGGGCAGGGGGGGTCTGAGGGGTGCTGTGGGCGATCAGGGGGAACGGGGGGGGGAATCAGTGTGCTTGGGTGCAGACTAGGGTGGCTGCAGCCTGCCCTGGTGGTCCCTCGGACACTGGGACCACCAGGGCAGGAGGCAGCCTGTATAATAGGCTTTGTATACATTACAAAGCCTATTATACACTTTACATGCGGCGATCCGGGTGCTAGTAACCCGCCGGCGCTTCTGAACGGCCGGCGGGTTACAGCGCGAGGGGGGCGGATAACCACGCCCGCCGCCGCCGATGGCCGTATTGCGGTCGTTTAGGCCCAGTCTTTGCCGCCGCCCATCGGCTGGGGGCGGTCGGCAAGTGGTTAAATTGGTAAATGTTATGTGAAGTTATAGGTACTCTGCATTAGCCACACCCGTGTTTTACACCCATGAATCAATCCCAAAAATGTACTAAGTGTGACATACATCACAAACCAGTAGGGTTATTGATTCTTAAAGCCATTTTTTGCCATTAAACCCCTTCCCCCAACCCCCATGGGAACATGCTTACACAAATAGTGTTAGTGTGCTATAAAGTGCATACTAATTGTTTCCTATGTGAGTCATAAGTTATACATCCTCTCACCCGACTGTGTACCAATACATGTGGCATGTCTACATCCAAATTATGGATATGCCAAGTTGAACATACATTTTGACTTCCAGTATATGATAAACCCTGCATGTAGCTGCCCATGTACTGTATACACAATTATTGGTGAGAAAGCAGTTGATGTTAATGTCTATATGTAGCCACAGGGGCCTGTGTGTTGAGTCTGAAGATCCGAGTTTGGGCCAGTTTCCACAGGGATAGTGATGCGAATGCGGCTACCTAGCCGTATCGCATCACTTCCGCTGGCGCCCGCGTGACTACCGCACTTCCAGGAGATGTGGAAGTGAATTGAGGAGATGGGAAGCGGCTGCGGGCAGATGTGCAAGAATCTGCAGCATGCAGCCGATTCTCTGATCGCTTCACCCGGCTCCGCACAAGCAACACGCAGTGGAAACTATTAAATTGCCGTGCATGTGTTTCAACACACCCGCGGTGCGATGCGGCTATGTAGTCGCATCGCACGGCTTCTAGTGGAAAAGGGCCCACTTTCTGACAGCTCTTTAAAGACGACGGGTAGTAAAGTTTTATACATACCTGGGGCTTCCTCCAGCCCCCTCCATGCAGATCACTCCCTCGCTGCCATTCAAAGCCTCCTGGATTCTACTGTAGCAGCGCCGTTATCTTCGGCCAGCCGGCGCAGTGTGACCAATCACACGCCCCCCATCTCGCTCCTGTGGTTGGGAGCGTTCTGATCCTGCACAGTAGTAGTGCGCAGGCGCAAAACACTTACGGCGACGGCAGCGCGGAGGCATGCGCAATACACCCGACTGGCCGTGGAGAACGAGGCCACTACAGGAAAGGAGGCATTGGACACTAGGGAGGGAGCTAGAGGAAGCCCCAGGTTTGTATAAAACTTAATTTCCGCTGTTTCAGGTACCCTTTAAAGGACAACTGAAGCAAGAGGAATACGGAGGCTGCCATATTTATTTTCTCTTAAGCAATACCAGTTGCCTGGCTGTCCTGCTGCTTCTGCCTCCAATACTTTTAGTCATTGACCCTGAACAAGCATGCAGCAGATCAGGTGTTTCTGACATTGGCGTCAATTCACCAGAGAGGATTTACTAAGAGAAAAAAGGTAGGTAGTTTATCTCATGAGGTATTTTAAAGTGACTCCGAGCTCACCCAAAAAAAGAAAGTTGTACTCACCAGGGGCTTTCTCCAGCCCAGTGCTGGTTGGGAGGTCCCACGCCGGCGTCCTGGCTCCTCTCCTTCTCCCTGCTCCGGAATGGCTGACAGGCCGCAGCCCGGGCGACACTCGGCAGAGTGTCGGGCTGCTCCTTCCGCGTATGACGCGGATTACGTCACACGCCGGCCGCCTCGCGTCATCACGGCGGCCGGCGTGAAAGTACTGCGCATGCGCGCTTTAATACGCGGAAGGAGCAGCCCGACACTCTGGCGGGTGTCGCCCGGGCTGCGGCCTGTCAGCCATTCCGGAGCGGGGAGAAGGAGAGGAGCCAGGACGCCGGCGTGGGACCTCCCGACCAGCACTGGGCTGGAGAAAGCCCCTGGTGAGTACAACTTTCTTTTTTTGGGTGAGCTCGGAGTCCCTTTAACACTCTGGAGTCAATTCACCAGTGTGAGAGGACAGAGAGAAAAGTGTTCGATAGCAGGGGATAATGGAGAGATATGCATGAGGAAAGTGTGAGAAAGCAGAGAGTTAGGTAATCGGTATTAATGATTTACATGGGATACTTTTCCTCTCTGTAAGCTTGAAAGTGAAGCATTGTAGGTAGGAGGCGGAGTTTTACCACTACCTGACCAGAGTATTCCCGCCTTTTACTGCTGGATCATATCATAAATCATATCACAAGTGAGTCTGAACTTCTTCACCACCTCTGTCTCAGTAAAATTATCAAGAACTGTTCTCTCACGAAAAATATGAGGGGCGATTAAACAGACCCTCCTCCTGCGCCTTCGTCTCCTCATAATAGAAGCAAGCTCTAAGGCCTAGTGCACACCAGAGCGGTTCGGCTGCATTTTGCGATCCGCTTGCGGCTGCGGATACGCTTGGGTAATGTATTTCAATGGGCTGGTGCACACCAGAGCGGGAGGCGTTTTGCAGAAACGCATACTCCCGGGCTGCTGCAGATTTTGGATTGTGGAGGCGTTTCTGCCTCAATGTTAAGTATAGGAAAAACGCAAACCGCTCTAAAAAACGGCACTTCAGGTGGTTTTTGTTACAGTAGCTGTTTAGTAACAGCTTTACTGTGACAATACATGAAATCTACTACACCAAAAACGCTTCACAAAACCGCAAAATGCTAGCTGAAACGCTACAGAAAAATAATAAAAAGCGTTTCAAAATCTGCTAGCATTTTGCGGATCTGCTAGCGGTTTTTGGTGTGCACCAGGCCTAACAGAGTAAGCTCAAAAGGCTCCATCTTCCACAGCAGCAGCTGCTGTGTGAAAACCACGATATCTCCAGGTTCATTCAGGGGATAAAGAGATGAAAAAATAATGAATGGCCACACCCCCTTTCTTCCCTGGTGAATTGTGATTTGGAGAAAAACTAACTACTAACTATCACTTATTTATCTCATACTTATCTCACATCTCTTGCATTTCTCTCTGTCGATATTTTCCCCTATACTTCTGGAGAATTGCTATTTGGAGATATCACAGGAGGTAAATTACCTCCCAAGAGATAAATAGGTTGGTAACCTCTGGTGAATTGACGCCATTGTCATATCTGCAAGATTAGCTGCAGCACGGTGGCATAGTGGTTAGCGCTCTCGTCTTGCAGTGCTGGGTCCCCGGTTCAAATCCCAGCCAGTTCAACATCTGCAAGGAGTTTGTATGTTCTCCGTGTGTCTGTGTGGGTTTGCTCAGGGCACTCCGATTTCCTCCCACATCCCAAAAACATACAAGTTAATTGGCTTCCCCCTAAATTGGCCCTAGACTATGATTCATGCACTACACGATACATACATAGACATATGCCTATGGTAGGGACTAGACTGTGAGCCCCTCTGAGGGACAGTAAGCGACAAGACTATATGCTCTGTACAGCGCTGCATAATATGTCGCCGCTATATAAATAATGCTTGTTTCTGGTGTTTTTCGGACACTACTGCAGCCAAATAGATAAGCAAAGCTGCCAGGCAACTGGTATTGTCGTTTAAGTTTACTTGACCCTCTTCATGATCTCCTAATTTTTTCAAGCCCACAAAATCTCATGCACCTAGGATCTGATCCAGGCGCAAGTATAAAGCAGGCTAATGAATGGATGCACTCAATTGGCGATAATTCAACTTGCGTTTAATGGATAAAGCTGCTCAACACGACATGTTTCAGAGGTTCCCCCATCTGAGGAAGGGGGGAACCCCATCTAAGAAAGGGGGGGGAACCCCGAAACAGTGTTGAGTAGCTTTATCCATTAAACGCAAGATTAATTCTCGCCAATTGAGTGCCTACTTCATTCGTTGTCTGGTTTCCTGTATGTGGAGGTGGTGACCCACAGAAGGATTGTGCACCGGCGAACCAGGCTGTAGCCCTGGGTGAGTGACAGTGCTGGGGTACATTTGTTTCTGATGCACAATGTTGCATGCACCCTCTTTCAATATTGGAAATATGTTTTTTTACTGCTCTGGTAGTCCCGCCCATATTGCAGATCACTTTCACACCACATAAGATATACAGTAACAGGTAATAAACTGTCAAATGGGGAATTCAAATTTTTGAAATGTGTTTGTTCTGTTGCATCGCAATACACGCTTTATTTAGCAAAGCCAGTGGTTTGCCGCCTCGACATTTCCTTGGATTTATGTATAGTATGACTCAAGTGTTCAAGCTGGAAAGCCTCCAATGGGGTTCCCACAGCACATGAACAAGCAGCGGGCAGGAGTTGTATATGTGCTATACTGGATAGACTAGCAGGTGCCCAAAAATGAATTTGTGTTCTCAGTGCTCTGCAGTTGACCTGAGGAAGCGGCTTACGCTTTGAAACGCCTATGTGCTGAATAAAAGTCTATACCTTTTTCTCATAGAGTTCTTCAAGCCTCCTTATTAACCCTCTGGGCGATACAATTATATCGCCCAGGAGAGGGCGCAGCACTTTTTAAAAAAAAAAAAATTTCTTTTTTAAATCATGTAGCGAGTCCTGGGCTCGCTACATGATAGCCGCTGCGCAGCGGCATCCCCCCACCCACTCCGATCACCTTCGGCGATCAGAGTAAGCAGGAACTCCCGTTCAGAACGGGATTTCCTGCTGGGCTTCCCCGGTCACCATGGCGACGTGGCAGGATGACGTATGCCGTGACGTCAGAGGGAGTCACGATTCACCCCTCAGCGCTGCCTGCCCTGATTGGCCAGGCTGCGCAAGGGGTCTGGGGGGGGGGGGGCTGCGCGGCACAGCGGGTAGCGGCGATCGGAAGTTACACGCAGCTAGCAAAGTGCTAGCTGCTTGTAACAAAAAAAAAAAATTATGCAAATCGGCCAACCAGGGCCTGAGAACTCCTCCTGCGCGACATACCCCGAGCTCAGCTCGGGATTATCGCTCAGGAGGTTAAGGTAGGATCAGTCCTTTTTATGTACTTTTATGATTTATTACTTCACAGTTCCACACTGAGCTCTGCAGTACTTTCCATTTTTTGGGTGCTTCCTGCTAGTCTATCCAGTTTCCCTCTGTTACCCTACTTCGGTAGGGGACTCAACCCACAACCTGGCTGTGGCATGAACTTCTTTTATTGAAGCAGTGGTTGGTACATCCTTCCTAAAGGCCAAGTGGGGATGGTACTTCACCTAAGTGGGCTCCCAGGCATACGTTTCATAAAGCCGCAAGGTAAAATAGGCACAGCTTCCAGCAAACTTAAAGAGGAATTGTCACAAAATCTTAAAATTTAAAAACACATACAAATAAGAAGTACATTTCTTTTAGAGTAAAATGAGCCATACATTACTTTTTTCCTATGTTGCTGTCACTTACTGTAGGTAGTAGAAATCTGACATTACGGACGGGTTTTGGAGTAGCCCATCTCTTCGTGGGGGTTTCTCAGCATGGCATTTACCTCTATTATAAAACCCTACTGTCTCTGCATCTCATGTCCCTGTGTGTGTCTCACATGCGCTCTGCGCAAGTGCAGGGACGCAGAGACATTGAGGGATAGTGACGCGCAGCGAGCAATGACAGGCGAAGGGGCAAATGGGCGGGCGCGAGGCGGAAATGTACGCACGCAGCGGGCGCATGCGCAGTGACAGACCTAGCCCATTTTTGAACGGACTTAGGTCCACTAGTTCTTTATAAAGACATTCCCTGAAAAAGATTATACAAAGATGCTGGAAAGCCTCCCTGCACACTTTTTGGGCAGTTGGACGGAGCAACTGCCATTCACTAAGTGTTTTTAAAAATAAAAGTACGGTACATAAACTTTTGCTACTTTAACTACCTAACAACCGTGTCACGCCAATGGGCGTGAACACGGCGGCAGCCCCAGGACCGCCTAACGCCGATTGGAGTCAAGTCCTGGAGCTGTAGTTTCCCAGGGAACGGCCGTGCACATGCGCGATCGTTCCCTGCCCGTTCACAGTACCGAGCTCTGCGATTAGCCTGCTAGCCGCCGATCACGGCTAGCAGACTATTTGTAAACAATATACAATACAATACAATACAATACAATAACATTTCTATAGCGCTTTTCTCCCATAGGACTCAAAGCGCTTAAGCTCTCTCAGATTCAGTAATTGGTAGTAGGGTGAAGTATTCACACAACAAAAATTATAATTCTGCAAATGCCAAACTGAACAGGTGGGTTTTCAGTCTGGATTTAAACACATCCAGGGATGGAGCTGTCCTGATCTGTTGAGGTAGGGAGTTCCAAAACGTAGGGGCAGCATGACAGAAGGCTCTGGGACCAAAAGTTTCCAAGTGGACTCTGGGTATGACTAGATTATTAGAACCTGTGGATCTGATAATGCGGGGATTGCTACGCAGCTGACACATATCTTTTATGTATCCAGGGCCCAGATTATTCAGGGATTTAAATGTCTGTAGGCCGATCTTGAATAGGACCCTCCATTCTATAGGTAGCCAGTGAAGGAAGTGCAGGACTGGCGTTATGTGGCAGTGACGGGGTTGGTTGGTTGGTTAGCAGTCTGGCAGCAGTATTCTGTATCAGCTGTAGGCGGTACAAGAACTTTTTTGGAAGGCCAGTGTAGAGAGCATTACAGTAGTCCAGTCGGGATGTGATGAAGGCATGGACTAAGGTTGGCAGATCTTCTGGGGGGATGAGGTGCTTGATTTATGCAATGTTCTTCAGGTGAAAATAGGATGATTTGAGTTCTGAAATTTAAATTCCCATCAATTAGAACTCCCAGGCTACGCACATGATCAGAGCTGCGTAGATCCGTGCCTCCTATTCCCAGTGATGAAGACTGCAAGTTAAGTTGTTTTGTTATCATGCTCTGCCCTCCAATCAGTAGGACTTCAGTTTTGTCTGCATTTAGTTTCAGCCAGTTGTCATTTATCCATTGCTGTAGTTCACGTAAGCAGGCGTTTATAGTTAGAGTTGGGTCTGTCACACCAGGCTTGAAGGAAAGATATAGTTGGGTGTCGTCTGCATAGCAGTGGTATGTCAGGCCATGTTTTTGGATTAGTTTTCCAAGCGGTAACATGTAAATCGTGAAAAGCAAGGGAAAAGAGGATTGAGCCCTGTGGCACCCCATACTTAAGTGATACAGGGGTGGACAGGAAGGGCCCCATAGACACTTTGTGGGTTCTGACCCTCAAGAAGGATTGGAACCACTGAAGAACTATGCCATCAATGCCGCAGTATTCCTGTAGCCTGTTTATCAAAATGGTATGGTCAACTGTATCAAAGGCTGCAGAAAGATCTAGCAGTATGAGGATCGAGCACTCTCCTCTGTCTCTTGCCATGAGCAGGTGGTTGCATATTTGGATGAGGGCAGTTTCAGTGCTGTGGTGTTTCCTGAAGCCAGACTGGAATTCATAACTGTTGTTTTGTAGGACTTTGGCTTCTAGCTGGAGGTAAACAGCTTTTTCAATTAGCTTGCTCAGAAAGGGGAGGTTAGAGACAGGTCTGTAGCTGGTCATTGCATCTGGGTCCAGGGAGGGTTTTTTGAGGAGGCTTGATGATTGCTTCCTTCAGTAAAGCAGGAAATATCCCTAGATTGTAAAGGAACAGTTAACAATTTTGAGGAATACCGGTACGAACAGGTCGGGGCAGTTCAACATGAACTGTGTTGGGCCAGGATCCAGGTCACAGGTAGTTAGGCGGAGGTGAAGGAGGATGCTTGATGTGACTTCTTCATCAATTTCTTTGAAGTTTGACCAAGGTGTTACGTTGTCTCTGCTAATGGTCTTCGGCGCTATATTAGGCTCAGATGCTGTAAGTTGGATGGCGGACCTTATAGTGGAGACTTTGTTTGAAGAAATGGGCAAATTGGTCACAGAGGTCTTTTGAAGACTCGATATTAAGTTTTTGACATGCCGGATTGCAGAGTTTTTCCACTGTGCGGAACAGTTGGGATGGTTTGTTAACTGCATTTGCAATCTCTTGTGATAGAAAGAATAATTTTTTTCCCGTGATTATCTTTTGGTAGTTCTTCAAGTGCAGGATTAAGGCATGTTTGTCTTCTGAGGACTGAGATTTGCGCCACAGTCTCTCAAGTTTTCAAAGGGGAAAGAAATCCCCTTTGTTTACATCAGTACAGTGCTGTGGTCTCCGGCAGTGCTGTACAAGATCGGTGATCCCCGGCCTCTGATTGGCCGGGGATCGCCATCCTCTGATAGGCTGATTCCTATAAGAGGCGGAGAACAGGACGGATCGCCGTCCTGTTAAAATAGGTGGAGGGGAGGGAGGAAGGAGAGGGAGGGGGACAGAGCGAGAGAAAGCCTCTATGAGGCAGGAAAAATAAAAAAATGACAGCAGCGATCGGACACCTCCGGCAGCATGTCCCCTTAGGGACAAAAATAGGAGGCGAGTCCGATCGCCATGTTTCTTAGCCAAGCTGTGCAGGAGGCTGAAAAGTCTGCACAGCCCAGTGCTGCAAAAATGAGCCTGGTCTTTAAGGGGGTTTAACACTGTGGTCGTCAAGTAGTTAAGAATAAAGAAAACCCTGAGAACCCCCCATGAGAAGATTGGCTAGTCCAAAATCTGTCAGTAATGTAAGATTTGTACTACTAACTAAGTGACAGCAACATAGGAGAAAAGTAATTTATGGCTCATTTTACTCTGGAACAAACGTACTTCTTATTTGCATAGGTTTACATGTATTTAAAATTTTAAGATTTTCGCGACATAGGTCTTTTAAATATCAGTATTGCACGGATATTTAAAACGAAACACCTGCGGTAAATACACTGTCCCGTAGTCACCTGCGGTAAATACACTGTCCCGTAGTCACCTGCGGTAAATACACTGTCCCGTAGTCACCTGCGGTAAATACACTGTCCCGTAGTCACCTGCGGTAAATACACTGTCCCGTAGTCACCTGCGGTAAATACACTGTCCCGTAGTCACCTGCGGTAAATACACTGTCCCGTAGTCACCTGCGGTACATACACTGTCCCGTAGTCACCTGCGGTACATACACTGTCCCGTAGTCACCTGCGGTAAATACACTGTCCCGTAGTCACCTGCGGTAAATACACTGTCCCGTAGTCACCTGCGGTAAATACACTGTCCCGTAGTCACCTGCGGTAAATACACTGTCCCGTAGTCACCTGCGGTAAATACACTGTCCCGTAGTCACCTGCGGTAAATACACTGTCCCGTAGCCACCTGCGGTACATACACTGTCCCGTAGCCACCTGCGGTACATACACTGTCCCGTAGCCACCTGCGGTACATACACTGTCCCGTAGCCACCTGCGGTACATACACTGTCCCGTCGTCACCTGCGGTACATACACTGTCCCGTCGTCACCTGAGGTAAATACACTGTCCCGTAGTCACCTGCGGTAAATACACTGTCCCGTAGTCACCTGCGGTAAATACACTGTCCCGTAGTCACCTGCGTTAAATACACTGTCCCGTAGTCACCTGCTGTACATACACTGTCCCGTAGTCACCTGCTGTACATACACTGTCCCGTAGTCACCTGCGGTACATACACTGTCCCGTAGTCACCTGCGGTACATACCCTGTCCCGTAGTCACCTGCGGTACACTGTCCCGTAGTCACCTGCGGTACATACCCTGTCCCGTAGTCACCTGCGGTACACTGTCCCGTAGTCACCTGCGGTACATACACTGTCCCGTAGTCACCTGCGGTACATACACTGTCCCGTAGTCACCTGCGGTACATACACTGTCCCGTAGTCACCTGCGGTACATACACTGTCCCGTAGTCACCTGCGGTAAATACACTGTCCCGTAGTCACCTGCGGTAAATACACTGTCCCGTAGTCACCTGAGGTAAATACACTGTCCCGTAGTCACCTGAGGTAAATACACTGTCCCGTAGTCACCTGAGGTAAATACACTGTCCCGTAGTCACCTGAGGTAAATACACTGTCCAGTAGTCACCTGCGGTACATACACTGTCCCGTAGTCACCTGCGGTAAATACACTGTCCCGTATTCACTTGCGGTAAATACACTGTCCCGTATTCACTTGCGGTAAATACACTGTCCCGTAGTCACCTGAGGTAAATACACTGTCCAGTAGTCACCTGCGGTACATACACTGTCCCGTAGTCACCTGCGGTAAATACACTGTCCCGTATTCACTTGCGGTAAATACACTGTCCCGTATTCACTTGCGGTAAATACACTGTCCCGTAGTCACTTGCGATAAATACACTGTCCCGCATTCACTTGCGATAAATACACTGTCCTGTATTCACTTGTGGTAAATTGTAACACAACAAATCAGCATGCGCCCGATGTTATCTAGTTATTTACCATTTTATACACTGTGCTCACAATAAAAGACCTTATTTTTCAATGGATATTACCAGTCTATAATTATCTAAATACAATGTTAATTAATAATGCACACAGGTATAAGTCATTGAAAAATAAGTGCTACTAATCAGCGATGTGGAGACGGTACAAAGATCCTTCGACTCCTCAAGTTAGGATTTCATCGGCTTCTCGACTCAGACTCCTCCTGTGTAGATCCTTAAATAGTTTGAAGGCATTTGGTCTTATTGTGGGAGCAAAATTCAACCTTCGTCTCAGGAGTGACAAGTCCCCTTCTGAGAGGTCATAGGTGGAAATGTTAAAGATTTTTATTGTGGTTGTTACTTCCCGGGACTTCTCAATCTTCTTCCTTTTTTGCTGTTGGCCCCTTCTGCCCCCTCTGACTCCTCTCCTCCTTCTCTTTCTAGAGGTTTCCTCACTGCCACTGGATTCGGGCATGCCCCTCCTTCTGGTGGGAATCCCCCATGAGCCTTTCCCTAACGACTGTGACAGTTTGTGCTCGATGTCCAGTCCGCACTCAACATCTCACCCTCCCTTACATTTAAGGGATCAGCGGCTAGATTTCTCACTATCACTGCCCGTTCCTTGGGCACACACACTCCCAATGTCCTGCAGCGCCCAACACGTAACTTTGCAGCATTTAATGTCCATTTGTCAGTAGTGCAATCTAGTATTGGCTTTAAACATGCAATTTATCATTGGCATAACTTTGTATTCCAACGGGTGCACACTTGCCATTAGCATCCCTAAAGCCTAACTGAAATAGCTCACCTGCACTTGTCTACAAGTATAGAGACACACACTATCAATTTTAATAACAGTTTCTTTAATGTAAAATGTATTTGTTGTTATATTGTCTATTAAAATATACATGTATCAAATAGCGAGCCCCGAGAGGCGGCTCCATTTACGCATTGGAAACTCCCTTAGTTTCCTCCTCCTCCTCTCCCATACGAGGGTAGATAAAAGACTGCCGTCCCCGCCACCTGACGAAGGCGTGGTTAACGCTGAAACGCGTCGTGATGTCAGACGGCATCCCCGTGACCTGGCTCCGCCCACCGCTTCCAGCTCCCCACCAGTGACATCGGTCCCCGCCGCTCTGGCCAAGCGCGGGTGAGAGAAGAGTACTGTCGGCAGGCCTGACAGGCGCATGTACCAACTTACACACTGTGAGTGTAACTTTTAAAGCGTGTCATTTTTAGTAAAACGTTTTTATTGCACTAAGGGTGCGCTCCTGTTTCTTTTGTAGCTTCATGATACACTATCGCATCCGCTCCATATTATCTAGTTATATGCCGTTTTAAGTTGTCTCCTAGCTCATAGACTGCGCTCACATTAATAGCCCTTACTTTGATGGATTATTACCAGTCTATCATTATTTAAAGGGAACCTAAACTGAAAAGGATATGGATTTTTCCTTTTTTTAAATAATACCAGTTACCTGACTCTCCTGCTGACCCTGTGTCTCTAATACTTTCAGCCACAGCCCCTCAACAAGCATGCAGATCAGGTGCTCTGACTGAAGTCAAACTGGATTAGCTGCATGCTTGTTTCAGGTGTGTGATCAGCCACTACTGCAGCCACAGAGGTCAGCAGGACTGCCAGGCAACTGGTATTGTTTAACAGGAAACATCCATATCCCTCTCAGTTTAGGTTCCCTTTAATGTTGTATATATACAGTAAATGCAACACTAAATAATGACACAGGTGTTAGTCGTTGGGAAATAAGTGCTACTAATGAGAGCAAAGTCTATCAGCTATGAGACAACATAAAGTGATAAACCAGCAGGAGCATGCTGAATTGTAATTGGTAGGTATATTCAAAAAAGCCATTTGCTCGTAAAATATCAGTCTTTAATACAGATTTTTTTTAAAAATTTACAAATACTCTTATACAGAACCCCGTGCCCAATCATATAAGCTATGCCTGATCCCTGCTATGAGCACACACTACGTTATCAATGTCCTCGATGTGTCGCTCACCATACTTCCTTTCCCATGCCTATCTTAATTCTTAAAAAAATAATAATAATAATAATAATAAATATAATATAAATATAAATAAATATATATATATATATATATATATATATATATATATATATATAGCCGTGCCTGAATTAGCCACTTGACGACTGCAGTGTTAAACCCCCCCCCCCCTAAAGACCAGGCACATTTTTTTACTACTGGGTTGTGCAGGCTTTTCAGCCTCCTGCACAGCCCAGGTAAGGAATGTGGCGATCAGACTCACCTCCTATTTTTGTTCCTAAGGGGACATGCTGCTGGAGGGGTCCGATTGCCACTGTCACTGTTTTTTCTTCAGCCTCAAAGAGGCTATCATGGCCGCTATCCCCCTCCCTCTCTCTCTCCTCCCCTCTTCCTGTACAATTGAGCAGGACGGCAATCTGTCCTGCTCTCCGCCTCTCATAGGCAACAGCCTATGAGAGGACGGCGATCCCCGGTCGGGGATCGCCGATCTTATACAGCGCTGAGGCCACCGGCAGCGCTGTACGAATGTAAACAAAGCCCCCTTTGTTTACATTCGTACAGCGCTGCCGGTGGCCTCCCATTTAGTTTACAAGCAGCCTGCTAGCCGCGATCGGCGGCTAGCAGGGTAATCACTGGCAGGGAACAATCGCGCATGCGCGCGGTCGTACCCTGGGAAACTGCAGCCCCAGGACTTGATGCCAATTGGCGTTAGGTGGCCCTGGGGCTGCCGCCACGGTCACACCCATTGGCGTGAGGCGGTCGTAAAGTAGTTAACTTACGCTGCAATTAGCGTGAGCGCTTCCCGGAGTCGGTGTGCCCTTTATGTCTCCGCTAGCATTGTATATGTGCTATGGAATTATTGTAATATGCGGGTGAAGCTACACAGGAGGGCGCAGCAGGATCTTGCATGACCCAATCGGTGGAGTATCTGCCAGCTTCAAGCCTCAAGTCTCTGTACGTGTGACATGTGGCGTAACATAGGAGGTGTAGTTAACAAAATGCTAGAAGACTAGCGCTGCTTAGTTATGCCCTTTAAAATGTAGTGGTTTCAGAGTTGGATTGCCTCCTTCATATCAAACATGTACCACTAAAAGGATAGCACTACACAAAATACAGAAAGAAGCTAGTGTTCGCAAAAGACATAATGATGTCCACGTGGATCGTGTATCAATACATTTCCAAACATGTTTAAATGATCCTCATGATGCTGGCTGCTTGTACATCATGGATTTTTAATACTTAAAGTGAATGTTTACCTGTTTTAAAAACAAAAAGTCAGATACTCACCTAAGGAGAGGGAAGGCTCGGTCCTAATGAGCCTTCCCTCTCCTCTCCCGGTGCCCGGTCCCGCGCAGGTTCCCCCGTGGCAGTATTCAACCAGTTCGGTCAAATACTGCCACTTCCGCATGCCGAAGGGAGCTTTCGGAATGCTTCGGGAGCACTCGGGCTCCCGATGACGCGGCCGCTCCTTACTACGCATGCGCGAGCGCCCTCTATGACGCGCTCGCGCGTATGGAGCGGCCCGTCTTCGGAAGCCCGAGTGCTCCCGAAGACCTCCGAAGTCCCTGCGGCGGCGGACGCGAACGGGGGAGCCAGCGCAGCACCGAGGGCACCGGGAGAGGAGAGGGAAGGCTCATTAGGACCGAGCCTTCCCTCTCCTTAGGTGAGTATCTAACTTTTTGTTTTTAAAACCGGTACCCATTGGCTTTAATAAATGAGCTTATTTTTTACTGAAGACTGTGCTGACTCATTGGAACTTATATATTGGAACAGACCTGAAGTGCACAGGTGACTGGAGTCGAGAGCACGTCTGGATCATTTTCCTAGTCCTCCACTGATGCTTGCCTCACACTGCTTTGGCTGAATGATCCTCAGGCCACAATATTCATCCATAAACCCACCACCACACCCGATGTGATCAGACTCACCGGATGGGAAGACCCACAAAGCAGGTCTAATCGCACACTGGGAGGATGCTTATGGTCGTCCCCCACCACACTGGCCGAGATGTCGATCAGATCATATGCGATAGTCTCTTCAATTCATTTATCATTAAGAAACCTCGAGAAAGAATGAAAAGAAACCTTGAGAAAGAGTACCTTAGTGTAAAACTATTAAAATAACATAATATTGCACTCACAAGTTTCCCGCAGAATCAGCACAGCACGCTTTTTGTTTTATTTTGCGCATACAGGCTCTCCCCCATTTGCTGGGCACTGGCTGGTTCCAAGTCCACCCTTGATTGGCACGCTTACAAATCACGTGTGCGGGGATATCAACACTGCCTCAAGTGTCTCACACAGCTCTCATTTCCACACTAGAGTGGAGTGTGGATGCGGAATAGAAAGCTGTGTGACACACCGAGGCAGTGTTGGTATTCCCGCAAATGTGAATCGTAGGCGTGCCGATCAAGTGTGGAGCGGTGGAGACTGAGCCAGCCGGTGCGCAACAAGCCGCTTTCAGACCGGCAGCTGACAGACTGTGAATTCACCACCTGTCAGCAGCTCTCCTGCAACAGCCAGGTGCTAGTTAGTGCTCAGTACCAGCGTTAGACGAGTGCCCCCCCCCCCCCCCCCATCTGCTCGATGCCAGGGCCTGCAGTTCAGCGAGCTGGCAAGGGACAAGGATTCTATTGATTTAACTTTAACAGACACCTAAACTGATGAAGAAAAAAAAAACAAGATTGACTTACCTGGGCCTTCTACCGGCCCCCTGCAGTTGTCATGTGCCCGCCCCGATACTTAACGGTCCCCTGTCACGGCTGTGTTTGGATTTTGCCAGTCAATGAGTACTCTTCCTTGTATGCGTTCTTGTTGCCGGGAGCGTCCTGAGCAGGCGCAATAGAGATTTCCTCGTACTGTGCCTGCACAGAATGCTGACGGGAGTGGCGAGGATGTGCATTGGCCAGGGCTGCACAGGTGCAGTGGCCATCGAATGGCTCAGTTGGCAGAGTCAAAATAGAACCACGGAGGAGGACCAGAGAATCCTTGAGTACCGGCGAGGACACAGGGTGACTGCAATGTAGAAGCGCCAGGTAAGTTTAACTTTTTTTTTCCTGCATCAGCAACACTTTAAAGAGAATCTGTATTGTTAAAATCGCACAAAAGTAAACATACCAGTGCGTTAGGGGACATCTCCTATTACCCTCTGTCACAATTTCGCCGCTCCTCGCCGCATTAAAAGTGGTTAAAAACAGTTTTTAAAAGTTTGTTTATAAACAAACAAAATGGCCACCAAAACAGGAAGTAGGTTGATGTACAAGATGTCCACACATAGAAAATACATTCATACACAAGCAGGCTGTATACACCCTTCCTTTTGAATCTCAAGAGATAATTTGTGTGTTTCTTTCCCCCTGCCACTATCTTCCACTGAAGTGTCAGGCTGTTTCTCCCTGCAGAGTACAGACAGCTCTGCCTGTATGTAATTCCTCAGTATGTGAAAGCCCAGCCAGCTCAGAGGAGTATTTATCCAGCTTGTAAAAGATATGAGAGAAGAGAGAAGCTGCCCTAATTTAAATAATACACAGGCAGTGTGCAGAGAGGGGCCAGGAGGGGGGAGATGCATCACAGAACCACAACACTGAAGAACTTGGCAGCCTTCCAGACACAGGCTGACAAGAGAGAGATAAGTTGATTTATTACAGAGATGGTGATAGTAGAATGTGCTGCAGTAAGCCAGAACACATTAGAATAGCTTTTGGAACTTGTAGGATGATAAAAAACAGGATGCAATTTTTGTTACGGAGTCTCTTTAAAGGAATCATCAGCCAAATTTTTAAAAATGAGGTTCACCTGGGCCTTTCTCCAGCCCCTTGCAGCCGACTGTCCCACGCCGACCGCTCCCCGCCGACGCCCTGGGCTCCACACATGGTGCAAGAGCCGACCACGGGGTCGGCCTTACTGCACCTGCGTAAACCGCCGCTTTCAATCAAGCCCACGTGGTCCGCGGTACACTGCGCATAACTACTGCACCTGCCCCGTGCGCTGCGGACCATGTGGCCATGATTGACAGCGACGCTTCGCGCAGAAAGGCAGACCGCGGGCCTCTGCACCGTGCGGGGAGCCCGGGACGGCAGCAAAGAGCAGAACGGTCAAGGTGGGACAGTCGGCTGCAAGGGGCTGGAGAAAGCCCCAGGTAAATAAACCTAATTTTTTACATTTTGGCTGGCAGCTCCTTTGTGTGCTATTTTCACAATTTATGGTGAAATGTTGGAGCACAGACACAGCATACACAGCTCACACATCGCAGCATACACAGCAATGCAACATACACTCCCTCATATTTCCCAGTTGCACGTCACCTCCATCCTCCAGGTAGCAATAATAATTAAGGCAGAGAGTCTAGTGGTGGTGACAGGCTGGGGGACTAGGGCTTCATTTCCCTACCAGCATGGCAGAGCAGTAGCAGAGGTCACGTGGCACTGCAGGTGCCATCCTCAGCGGTACACGAGAGGTCCGCGTGCGTCACAATAGCTGCCATGACGTCATCCTCAGACAGAGCAGCGGCAGCGACGGAGACAGACGTGTGGCCTGTCTCTGCATCTCCGATAGCCAGGAAGGAACTCTCAGGCCCGGCATACATACACCAGCAAGAAGCAGAGTACAGAGAACGGCTGTCCTGATAGTAAAGTCCCGGAGCTCCCCCTAGCGGCCGGTAGTAGAAATGACACCATATAAGGTAAAATGCTCGTCCTTGGCTGATACATAATGTAGTAGACTGTAAAAAAAAAAAAAACAGAATTGCCCAATCAGTGTCTTTTCTAGGGCAGATCTTTGCCCTGAATTGCTGCTTAGGGCACTTTAATGTTACCCTCGAAAAGGGTGCACGGGATACCGCAAAAAGCCCCGCCCCTACGCGCGCTAAGCCCCGCCTCTATTCGTCAAGCTCCGCCCCCAGTCATATGCTTGTGCGCAGCGGGCTGGGAGACTGGCGAGGAGAATGAAGTGAACCCTTTTGCTGTAATGGAGTCTGACGTAGGCAAGACCACCAGAGGCCACAGCCTCAGCATACACAGCACACGCTCCGTCACATTTCCCAGTTGCACCTCATATCCCTCCAGGTAGCTGTGTCTGCAGCAATAATAAAGGCAGTGCAGAGAGTCTAGTGGTGGTGACAGGCTGGGACTAGGGCTTCATTTCCCTACCAGCATGGCACAGCAATAGCAGAGGTCACGTGGCACTGCAGGTGCCATCAGCAGCGGTACGAGTGGCCCGCGTGCGTCACAATAGCTGCCATGACGTCATACTGGCATACATCGTCCTCCCAGACAGAGCAGCGCGGAGACAGACGTGTGACCTCTCCCCGTATCCCCGATAGCCAGGAGCTCTCAGACCCGACATACCCCGGCAAGAAGCTCCAGGAACAAGCAGTACAGACTACAGAGAGCGGCTGTCCTGATAGTAGAGACCCGGAGCTCCCCCTAGCGGCCGGTAGTAGAAGTGACACTGTAAGGGAAAATACATGCGATGTATATAGATTTATGAGAGTCGGAATTCGTAGAGTTCTGAATGATGTTTATCCTTGGCTGATAAATGATGTACTGCCGTGAAGGTCATTTAATAGCAATTATACATTAACCAATCCGCGTCTTTTCTAAGGCAGATCTTTGCCCTGAATTGAGGCTTAGGGCAGTATAATGTTCCCTTCCAAAAGGATGCACGGGATACCGCTAAGCCCCGCCTCAAACATTTGTTAAGCTCCGCCCCACAGTCATAAGATTGTGCCCGCGCAGCGGGCTGGGAGCCTGGAGAGGACAATGAACCCTTTCTCTGTAATGGAGTGTGATATGAGCAATGCCAGAGCCCACAGCTCAGCAGTACACCGCACATCAGCGTACACAGCGCAGCTCACACGGCGCACGCTCCCTCACATTTCCCAGTTGCAGGTCACCTCCATCCTCCAGGTAGCTGTGTCTCCAGCACAGGGGCCTAGCTTGGGGGTCGGGGTAGGACAAGTGCCCCCGGGCGCTGGGTCCCCAAGGGCGCCTAGCTGCAGTGTCTTTTTTTTTTCTTTAAACGGAATTTTCTCACCGCCAGAGGCGCTGGTGTGAATGTAGTATAGATGCCATAGAATTAGATTTCTGAGACCAGTAGCAAAAAAGTTTCTGTACCGTGTTAGCCAAACAAGTTATATAGGTAGAAAAAAACAACGTTTAGTAAAAAATAATACCTTTTAATGGCTAACTAATAAAGTTTTAGTAAGGTTTTACATTCCAAATGGGTGCGGTACAACTTTATTTAATTCTATTAGTTAGCCATTAACCACTTTCCCCACCACTACAGTATATCTACGTCAGCTGTGGCACCCTCCAAGCCACAGTGACGTAAATATACTGACCTGGCTGCAGCCCTGCTGTGCACGGTCGGGTGCTCTTTAGAGCGCACCCTCCGGCACTGTCAGCTGCAATACTAATTGGTGGAAGGGAACATGTTCCCTTTTGGCTAATGAGTCCACCCCCCTCCCATGAATGATCGCTGCAATAGTGAACTGCAGCGATCCTTCATCTGTCCCCCTCGGCGCACAAATACTAAAAAAAATCATCCAGCAAGCGGCCTCACTCACCTACCTCGTTCCTGCGACGATCCTGAAGCCTGATGCTCCGATCACCGCTCTCCATTCAGACGCATATTGCCGGAAACCTGGGTCCCGGCTTGATGACGTCATCAAGCCGGGACCCGGGTTACCGGCAATATGCGGCTGACTGCAGAGCGGAGAACAGAGGATCGGGCTTCAGGACAGTCGCAGGAACGAGGTAGGTGAGTGAGGCTGTTTGCTGTTGGATTTTTTTTAGGATTTCTGCACGGAGGGGGCTGCCTTATGGGGGGGGGGGGGCATCTGGCTATCGATCCTGGGGGGTGGGGGTAGGATAAATAAAGGGGGGGTTACATTTTGTTGGGGGGCATCTAATTGACTAAGGGGAGGGGGGGTTTACTAATTTGGTGCATCTGGGCAACTGCGGGGGCAGTAATCATATACTGGGGGCACATTTGGCTATAATGGGGGGCAGCACTAATCCTGGGAGTACATCTGGCCATAATGGGGTTAATCCTGATCCGGGGACACATATGGCTATAAAGAGGGGCACTATTCCTGGGGGTGCGTCTATCAATCTATTCTGGGGCTGTCAAACGCAGGGGACACATGTGGCTATGCTAGGGGGGCTGATATTGGGGACACATCTGACTATACTGGGGGAGGCGGTGATACTGGGGACACATCTGGATATCTATACTGGGGCGACTTTTTTTTTTTTTTTCCTTATTTATTTTCTTTCCTTTTATTATTATTAATTCTTGTAGTTAAAACAACAATAAGGGAAATGAAGTCAAACCATATATCTACAAATAGTTAATTTATATACTCTACATACAGATTATAAATTGTGCATTCTGCCCCCAACCCAAATTTTTCTCCCCTTGGCCCCTGTGCAATACCCTTCCTTGCCCGAGTTCTCCCCAAACTTCTCAACGAATCCGCTTGTACCTCAACCCAACTCTAGATTTCAATCTTCGCCCCACCTAACAACCCCACCCCCACCTAACAACCTTTCTACAATGGAATACCCAAGTGATGTCCCAAATTGGAGGTCAGGGTTCTTCTCATAAAGAGGGCCTCGGGCGAAAAAGTGAATCAGCGCACGAACCCTTATGTTCTTCTAAAATCATGCAATTAAATGCGCAGATACCCATGTATCTCTCTCATGCGATACCGTCCCATGGGACGCCACCTCCCTCATGCGATACCGTCCCATGGGACGTCACCCCCCCCCCCCCTCTATACTGGGGCGACTTTAACAGGCGGCACAGTTTTTATGTCAATCGCACTTTTTATTTCCAAACAGGAATTGGTCAAAATTGAGAAACGATGCATTTTTTAAAAATTTTCCCAATTTTCCCATTAAAATGCATAGAGAGGAACATTTTACTTCGTACCAAATACCCCCAATGAAAGCTTAGTTTGTCTTGAAAAAAAGCAATATATAGATAATTTAAGTGGCACGAGTACAGATAAAGTTATTCCTGATTAAAAAGGGACACCGCTAAAGTGTCAAAACTGCTCTGGTCAATAAGGGGAAAACAAGGTCTGGATGCGAAGTGGTTAAAAGGTATTATTTTTTACTAAACATTGTTTTTTTCCACCTATATAATTTCTGAGACCAGAAATTAGTTTATGGAATTTTGACGCTCATCCTGGGCTGATATTACTTAAACAAAAATGATGTAAATTCCTTTTGGTAGCAATAATACGTGATCAGAGACTTTTCCAGGGCCAGACATTGGCCAAAATGTTCCCTTCCTGCTGCTGCAAAGCCCCGCCTCCAAATCGATAAAAGCATTCCCGCCCCCCATTTGGCCACAATAAACCCTGCCCTGTCTGTGTTAAGCCCCGCCTTCACAGTCCTTTGCATATGTGCAGCAGGCTGCGTACCTGGAGAAGTGAGTTAAAGGGAACCTTAAAGGGGAACTGAAGTAAGAAGAATATGGATGCTGTCATATTTATTTCCTTTTAAACAATGCACATTGCCTGGCAGCCCTGCTGATCTATTTGGCTGCTGAAGTGTCTGAATCACACCAGAAACAAGCATGCAGCTAATCATGTCAGATCTGACAATACTGTCAGACACACTAGATCTGCTGCATGCTTTTTCAGGGTCTATGGCTAAAAGTATTAGAGGCAGAGGATCAGCGAGAAGCCTGGCAACGTGCATTGTTAAATAGGAAATAAATATGTCAGCCTCCATATCCCTCTTGCATTAGTTGTCCTTTAACTCAAATGAAGGAGAAAAAAAAAGAAGAAGGATTTTCAGTGACCTGGGACTATTACCAGCCCATTGCAGTCACCTGAGCCACTGCGCCTGCACGACCCTAGACACGCATTCTTGCTCACGTCGCCGGCTCTGATTTCTCTTATTGCGCATGCGCAGGACAGCGATGTGAGCGAGAGCGTAGATGCGCGCAGCCAGGGCTGTGTAGGTGCAGTAGCTTGGCGACTTTCCAGTCGCCGAAAACTAAACTTAGCTGCAGCGGGGGACTGGAGCATTGCTCCAGCATGTTGAGGGCACAGGGCCGCTGCAAGGAGCTGGTAGAAGCGCGTACATTTGAAATCGGCGCCGGTAGACTTGGGCGCAGGATACAGCGGTATATGGCTGATCCTGCTTCTGCACAAGTCCGGGCTTTTGCTGGAGGCCGAATTATATTGTTTTTAAGCAACTTCGGCTCTGTCTTCTGACGGAGCCGACGTTACTCACTGAGCGCTTCAATAGGAATGATTCCTATTGAAGTCTATGGAGGAGCCGGCTGCGCCCAAATCTAGCAGCGCTGAAAAGCACTGCTCCGGGTAGAAGCCCCAGGTAAGTGAAACTATTTTGAGATACGGTTCCCTTCAAAGTGGAACTGAAAGCTGAAAAAAAAAAGTTTCACTTTAATAGCTTGGGCGCTTTTGGGATATTTTAAGCGCTGGTGATTTTCAAAATCGCCCTAAAAGCTTTTGTGCAATGATTCCCTATGAGAGTGCTCACATGAGCGGTTCCATTCCAATTAGCTCACCAAAGCGATGCCTGTACCATTTTTGGGGCGATTTGCCTCAATGGAAGGTATAGGAAAATCGCAAAGCGCTTGAAAATATGCTTTGTATAGTAATTTCCCGAGCGCTTTTAAGAATAAATACATTGTATTTATTATTTTCCAGATCAAAGAGGTCATTTCCTGACTTGCGTCAGAAAGTGAAAATACAAATCGGTCTGCAAAAACGCTTAGAAAAGCACTGTGAAAAAAAATAATAAATAACGCGCAGGTAAGAGCTAAAATACAAATCACTCACAAAATCACAAAACGCTGGCGACAGCATTCTGCATGTGCAGTACATAGTTTTTCATATTGCAAAGTACATAGTTTTTCATATTGCCCATATGCAGAGCGCTCTCGTCCAGCTAATGCAGCTGTCAGATCTGACAATTATGTCAGAAACACCTGATCTACTGCATGCTTGTTCAGGGTCTATGGCTAAATGAATTAGAGGCAGAGGATCAGCAGGATAACCAGGCAATTATTATTGCTTATAAGGAAATAAATATGCAGCCTCCATATACCTCTCACCAGGCATGGAGCTCACAAGTCCCTAAGGAGTCTAATTTGTGATTTAAATGAGGCTTAATTGCCTCAGCTGTGCGGCTGGGAGAGAGGGGGCTAGTTACCCATAAGTCCGTCTGCTTTCCTGCGTTCCAAACGTCTTGCACGCGTCCTATTGGACGCAATGCAAGACTCACTACCGCACACTTCCTCCTTCTGGCTTGAAGCCTAGAAACTGCCCTGACCCTTTCTCCCTATCTACCCCCTATTACACTCTCCCTTGAGCCCTGTTCACACTGTGGATAGCAAAACGCTGGCATTTTTTGCGATTATCGTATATTTAATACTGTACTTTTTCTCAATTGTGATTCACGTTTTAAATACATTGCAATCATGATAGCTCTAAAATCGCAAAAAGATGCATGTGTCGCGTTTGCGTTTACCGCAAATCTTCGGCAATTGCCACAGTGAGTTCTCTACCATATAGTTTGCATTACACTAGCGATTTAAAAAGCAAATTGGGCCCTTACAGGCTGTTAATAAGCACCTCTCTCTCACCATCCAACCTCAGTAGCCTTACCCTTTTTTCTTCAGATCACACAGATCACATTGTAGGAATGTCATGTTTAGTCAATGACGGACAAAGTCAACAGTGGCCCCTGTGCAGAATAAATGTAGGGGGCCCCATGTGAGTGGGCGTGGTCATAACAGATCATGGGTCGATTCAAATAGTGTCAATAACATAAAAGTATGTGGAACCTAAGTTACAATCCGTAAGCACTGTATTAAAGGGTCACTTAACCCTCCTGGCGGCCAATTAAAACCACCAGGGGGCATCGCAGCACTATTTTTAAAAAATGTGTTTTTTTTTAATCATGTAGATAGCCTAGCGCTAGCTACAGGACAGCCGCTGAGCTGTGGCTTTCCCCTACCCCCTCCCGATCGCCTCCGGCGATCAGGCCCGTCAGGAAATCGCGTTCTAAATGGGACTTCCATTAGGGCTTCCCCGTCGCCATGGCAGCAGGGCGGGATGATGTCACCGACGTCGTGACGTAAAAGGGAGTCTCGATCCACCCCTCAGCGCAGGCAGCACTGATTGGCCAGGCAGTGCACGAGGTCTGGGGAGGCGGCATTGCGCGGCGGGTAGCGGCGAATCGAAGCGGTGCGGCGACGATTGGGCACTGCACGCAGCTAGCAAAGTGCTAGCTGCGTGTAATAAAAAAAAAATTGTGCAAATCGGCCCAGCAGGGCCTGAAAAATCCTCCTGCGCGGCATTACCGCCAGGAAGGTTCAGTCACACACAAAAAAAAATGAGTTTTACTCACCTGGGGCTTCCTTTAGCCCCCTGCAGCTGTCTGGTGCCCTCGCAGCCTCGCTCCGATCCTCCTGTCCCCGCCGGCGGCTACTTCCGGTTTCAGTGACCGGCACCGACAGGCTGGGAATGCGAGTGATTCTTTGCATTCTGTTAAGCTTGGGGGTGTAATCTCCACAGTCAGCATACAACACATAAGCTGACGTGAAGGAGGTACACACACCAGCACAAGGAATCAGGATATCCCCAGTTTAGTGGAGGAGAGGACTGACTCCAATAGGAGATTGTGGTGCACAGAGCCGGTGCAGATCTGAACAGCCACAAACACTTTCGTAATAACGTCTCAGCGCAAAGTAGCGCTGAGCGCATAAACCAGGACTGAGGAGATCAGGACAGGTAGACAGAATGAACGCTTGCTAGCTAGCGATTACTTAGCGACAGCAAGCGTCCAAAACCAGACAGACTGGAATGAGGCAGCCAATGCGTTGCGGCGATGGCGTGCCTCACAAAGACAGGACAGGAGAGACAGGAAATAGCAGGATCGAGATAGATGAACGTAACACAGATAAATATACAATAAGTATGTTTTCCTAGCGTATTACAATTACAGCTATCAATGAAACTATTCGTAACGTCTGACTAACATATGTATATATTGGCAATGAACCGATATATGACATAAGCAGGAACTCTGACTAAGACTGAAGTAATACAGGGAACAGGACTCAGAAGGATTCGCTATCTCTTCGCAGAGATGAACGCAATCCACAAACAGGACCAGGAACAGGATTCAGAAGGATTCGTTATCTCTTCGCAGAGATGAACGCAATCCACAAACAGGACCAGGAACAGGATAACTAGCTCAGCACGGGTGTTCACGATACGCGCAAACTACCAAAACGTGCTGGAAAACTGACTAACTGAACATAGGAAATAAACAGTTCGTGTACGTATATATCAGCGACACTGATATATTAACGTAACACGAATACAAGGAAAATAACAAAATGCGCAAGTATGCGTATATATTGGCGATGAACCAATATATGACACAAGACAAGCAAGTAGCAATTTCTAGAACAAGAGCAGAACTAGGAGGACTCGCTGACCCCTTCGCAGGAGTCAGCGCAGTCCACACGGACCAGGAACGAGGTGGGGCACGAGCAGAGTAACAGATAGTCTGAAACTATGATAGCCCATGAGGCATTGCAGGAAGCAGTTCTTTATACTGAGGTCATCCAATGGGAGCAGACCTGCAGATTCCCACACAAGTGAATGGTAATTAATCACAGGCTGATAGCAGGAAAAGGCAGACAATGATATGCAGCCTGCAGGAAAGGGACCGCCCCTCCACTGCAGCAGACAATGTTTGTTTACACAAAAGCATATTAAACTGTCATTAACTTCAGAGCGACTGCAGATGGAATCAGCAACTAGTTTAAGTGCAAACCAAACTATGCAAGCAAATGCATGTAATGACATTAGAACTGCTTGGTTTGCAATACCACTGCAGTCAGCAGAAAACGCTGCAGAAGCGATCATAACAGTACCCCCTCCCTTAAACGCGGCCTCTGGACGCCTATGAAAACTGACATATTTCTCCTGAACCACCCAAACCAAAAAATCAGAAGTGGGAAATCCAGCAAACTGATCTGACTGAAAATTCATGAAGGTCGGATCCGTCCGACAAAACCAAATTCCCGAATCAGTCTCACCAAAACTAGACCAATTGGAACCAGAACCTACCGAACCATGCCCGTCAGTACTACAAGCCTCAGTGTGATACCCATCAGAACCACGACTTCCAGAGAAAAGCCCCCAGAAACTCTCTGAGCGATACCCACCGCCTTCTCGGGACTGTCCAAAAACGCCAAAGCCTTTACAATGCCCACCGGAACTGTCCCCACCAACACAAAACCCACCGTTGAACCAGTCCAAGGTACCAGGACAAGTTTCCTCAGAGATCTCCCAGAACACTTGGAAGCTCCAAAGAGATCCCCACAGGTCAGAACGCCCCTTAGGTTCACATGGAGAACCATCAAGAACCCCTATGGAACCCAGGGCAACTCTAGAGTCAGGGTCACAAGGACAAACATCAAGATCAGGGTTTTTAGGGACCAGAACCATCTCCGGGCATGCAGGCCAACCGGCAACATCAGAACATGTCTCCACTAGGGAAGCGTGTGAGCACGCCAACACAGACACACTTGGGCATTCTGGCATACGAAGCACATCTGGGCACACTGGCACAAGAGAGACTTCTGGGCATGTCAAGGAACTGCAAACCTCAAAGTCAGTCAAGGTAGGACCGAAACCAGGACTGGGCAAAAAAAAATCATCATGACTAGACTTCACAGTTACTGGATTGTCACTAAAAAATGCAGGATTAGACTTAGATGTCTCTGATTCCAGCAAAGTTATTAACAAATCATGTTCAGGGGCATTTACAAGACAGGACAAATCTTCTGATGTATGCACCGAACTAGACAGGGTTCCCATAACTTCTTCTGGACTAGACAGAGACTCATCAAATACACTGGATTGGAGCTCATGAAGGGCTGCAAAACAAGTCAGTAGTGCAGCAATCCCCACTGAACTAGGCAAAACTGAGTAACTCACTGGACAGGAAGGGGACTCAGGAACTTCTGCCACACCGGCCAGAGAACCAGAATTTTCCAGGATACAGGGCTGGGTTTCAGAAACACTCATTAACCCGGACTGAAATTCTGAGATTTCTATTATTTTTTCCAGCGAGTCAGAATTATCCATGTTACAGGGCAAGACTTTTGAAACATTCAGAGGACAGGGCTGGAGTTCCTCGGCTGTTACAACACTGGAGAGGGACTCAACAACATTGGTTAAATCAGACTGTGTACAGGGCAAGGTATCTGACACACTTGCTGACGAGGACAATATTTCAATGGCTTCTGCTTCGCTGGGCAGAAATTCATCAAGTTTTATTAGAGCAGACTGTAATTCCAAAACAGCTGCTAGACAAGTGAATATTACTGTAACACCAACTGAGGTAAGCAGTGCCTCAGACTGTTCTGCTAGAGGGTTTGAAGTATCCCAAGTACTGGGTGAAGCATAAGACTCTGTGACCACAGCTTCACTGGACAGGATCACCGAACAGTCCACACTGCAGGGCAAAACCATGGAAGCACCTGCTGGACAGCATAATGATTCTGTGACCTGAGTTTCATTGGAGAGATCTACTGCACAATTCATGGTACAGGGCAAGTTCACTGGAACATTTTCTGAACACGGTAATAATTCTGCGATTTCGGACTCACATAGCAGACGCTGTGAGTTATTCATGAGACTAGAGTGAGGTGTAGAAACAGGAAGATCAAAACACAATGTTTGCGCATCTAAATCACCATTCAATTGTGAAATTGGAAAATTCAGATGTTGGGGTTCTGAGATTTCTGGACAGGATTGCTGGGACTCAGAAACTGATGTAGTGCATCTATTGGCATCTGCTGGATCAGACAGGAGTTGAACTTTATTAACACAGGTAATTTCTGCAGAAGTATTTGCAGAGACAGGCAAGATTTTTCTGGTGTCTGTTTCACTGAACAAAGACTCATGAGTACTGGCTAAGCTGGACTCAGAAGTCAGCAGGACCTCTGGGTCCTCTGCTGAGAAATTTGTGCATGGCAAGATTAAGGAAGTATTAGTAATTTCTGTCTTACTGGGAAGTAACACTGAGTTATCCATGGTACAGGGTGGAATTACAGGAACTTCAATTTCAAACAAAAGGAGCTCTGAATCACTCGCTGAATCAGCCAAAGGTGCTGAAGCAGGCGAGTCCTCAGGAACTGAGGAAGTGGAACAATCTCCACTAGACAGTGTGTCTTCCCTGGTATCAACTGATTGAATCGCATAAAAATCGTCCAGAATCATTCTCCACACATCGATCAATGGAGCCACAAAGTCATACCCACACACACCGGTTTTTATTAGGTTATAGGCAGACTGAATGCATGCATTCAATACTAATTCACTCTTTGCACTGTAAAACTGACAAAATGAACTTGCATCTTTCTTCCATTCATAGACCAGGGCTTCCATCTCTCCTTTCTCAAATGGAGGATCCCATGCATATTTAACAGCTGAGCATTCCGGCTGATCATAGTTTGCAAATGTGTTAGTGGCAGAAACATACATTGGGTTATTTAGCAGGTGATTGGCCGATTTCTTATTCCTAAGGATCTCCAATACCTGTAGCAAGTATTGAACTGTAGTGTATGCAAATTTCCCTTGCTGCACGAATAAATTGATCTGTTCAATACTCTGTAATATATCTTCATAATCATATTCAGATAATTCATTTAAACAAGAACTTTTATTTTCCCTGGCTAGCAATGAAAGTTCATTAGTAGTTTCATAGGTCCATTTGACTCCCCTGAATGGTGACTGAATTTCATTATCTACTACTGGCGGAGTCTCATTACAGATCTGATGCGCAGTCGCCAAGGGCAACGACTCCGCTGATTGTAACGCTTTTCTTTTGGAGCGTTTACGTTTGGCTTTAGACCCTGCTGCCTTAGCAGAAGAAAAGTTATCAGAACAATTATCTGCTTGCTGATTATTTTTGTAGGCAGTAGAAGGAGCAGCTGATTGACAAGCTGCCAGGAGCTTATCAAAAGGGCTAGGCAAATCGGTTTTGCGCAGCCAGTTATGGATCACAAACGCTAGAAATTCCAGTGGTCTTTCTTTTAAATTGGTATGATCCAAGACATCGTAGGCCCACTGAAACAATCTTCCCTTAAATAAAACATAAACTAGCTGGGGGGCCCACGTTGAAACAGGAGTAGCCTGGAGCTCAGGATTGGCCAGGAACCTGGCACATTCAGAAAAAAAATCATTTTCTGTTTCAGAATTGAGCTTCTCAAATTTCTTAAAGGTACAGGAACCATAACAAACAGTGTCATTTTTGCTGGGAACCCCCCCCACAATGGGGATTGGTAATGGGGCTATCATAATGTTAAGCTTGGGGGTGTAATCTCCACAGTCAGCATACAACACATAAGCTGACGTGAAGGAGGTACACACACCAGCACAAGGAATCAGGATATCCCCAGTTTAGTGGAGGAGAGGACTGACTCCAATAGGAGATTGTGGTGCACAGAGCCGGTGCAGATCTGAACAGCCACAAACACTTTCGTAATAACGTCTCAGCGCAAAGTAGCGCTGAGCGCATAAACCAGGACTGAGGAGATCAGGACAGGTAGACAGAATGAACGCTTGCTAGCTAGCGATTACTTAGCGACAGCAAGCGTCCAAAACCAGACAGACTGGAATGAGGCAGCCAATGCGTTGCGGCGATGGCGTGCCTCACAAAGACAGGACAGGAGAGACAGGAAATAGCAGGATCGAGATAGATGAACGTAACACAGATAAATATACAATAAGTATGTTTTCCTAGCGTATTACAATTACAGCTATCAATGAAACTATTCGTAACGTCTGACTAACATATGTATATATTGGCAATGAACCGATATATGACATAAGCAGGAACTCTGACTAAGACTGAAGTAATACAGGGAACAGGACTCAGAAGGATTCGCTATCTCTTCGCAGAGATGAACGCAATCCACAAACAGGACCAGGAACAGGATTCAGAAGGATTCGTTATCTCTTCGCAGAGATGAACGCAATCCACAAACAGGACCAGGAACAGGATAACTAGCTCAGCACGGGTGTTCACGATACGCGCAAACTACCAAAACGTGCTGGAAAACTGACTAACTGAACATAGGAAATAAACAGTTCGTGTACGTATATATCAGCGACACTGATATATTAACGTAACACGAATACAAGGAAAATAACAAAATGCGCAAGTATGCGTATATATTGGCGATGAACCAATATATGACACAAGACAAGCAAGTAGCAATTTCTAGAACAAGAGCAGAACTAGGAGGACTCGCTGACCCCTTCGCAGGAGTCAGCGCAGTCCACACGGACCAGGAACGAGGTGGGGCACGAGCAGAGTAACAGATAGTCTGAAACTATGATAGCCCATGAGGCATTGCAGGAAGCAGTTCTTTATACTGAGGTCATCCAATGGGAGCAGACCTGCAGATTCCCACACAAGTGAATGGTAATTAATCACAGGCTGATAGCAGGAAAAGGCAGACAATGATATGCAGCCTGCAGGAAAGGGACCGCCCCTCCACTGCAGCAGACAATGTTTGTTTACACAAAAGCATATTAAACTGTCATTAACTTCAGAGCGACTGCAGATGGAATCAGCAACTAGTTTAAGTGCAAACCAAACTATGCAAGCAAATGCATGTAATGACATTAGAACTGCTTGGTTTGCAATACCACTGCAGTCAGCAGAAAACGCTGCAGAAGCGATCATAACACATTCCTGGCCACAATAGCACCCTCTATACTTCTATTGCGGCAAGGAAGGCCGCAATAGCAGTATAGAGGGTGCTATTGTGGCCAGGAACGTTTAGAATCACTCGCGTTCCCAGCCTGTCATCGCTTGTCGCCGAAACCGGAAGTACCCGGAAGGACAGAAGGATCGGAGCGAGGCTACGAGGGCACCGGACATCTGCAGGAAGCTGGTGGAAGCCCCAGGTGAGTAAAACTCATTTTTTTTTGCTTGACTTAAGTGTCCCTTTAATGTCGCACATATTTTCCACCTATTCATTATATCTTGTACTTGACTAGGCCACAAGCAATTATCACTGCTCCCCATGCAGCAGTTCCATAGATCAAAACTTGTAAAAATATAAATGGGCAAAAACCTTTTATTGTTATTATTTAGCACTGTTATCTTCCACAGTCCTTTTACAAAGTAGTCTAATGTCCTACCATATTATTATTATTATGTATTTAAATAACACTGACATCTTCTGCAGCACATTACAGAGTGCATAGTCATCATGTCACTGACTGTCTTCAAAGGATCTCAAGCTCTAACTAGAGATGGACCGAACGGTTCACCGGCGAACGGTTCCAGGCAAACTTTGGGTGGTTCGCCTTCACCGGCAAAGGCGAACTTTCCCGGAAGTTCGGTTCACCCCCATAATGGTCAACTTTGACCCTCTACATCACAGTCAGCAGGCACATTGTCACCAATCAGACTACACTCACTCCTGCAGCCCCACCCCCCCTTATAAAAGGCAAGGTTCTCCAGCCGTTTTACTCACTCGTCTGCCTACAGTAATTAGTTAAGGGACAGCTGCTGACAGACTCTGCTAGGGAGAGCTTAGTTAGGCTCTTGTAGGCTTGTTAGCTTGCTCCTGGCTGATTGTTATTCCTTATATTGCACCCCACAACAGTTCCCTCCTTCCTCCTCCTTAGGAGGAGGGTCTTGTCTTCCAGGGAATTGTAGGATTTCAAAAGCCAGCTCACATTAATTGGCTGGAAATCGAACCCAGGTCTAGTGCTTGGTAGGCAGCTCTCCTCACCGCTATACCACCACCAACACTACATGCTGAAGTACGCCTAGCATGTACCATTGTGATATATCCAAGAGAAAAATGAGCTTGCTTAGGGATTTGTAGGATGTCAAAAGTCAACTCATATACATTGGCCAGGAATTGAACCCAGGCCTACCACTTGGTAGGCTGCTATGCTAACCATTATACCACCAACACAACACACTACAATGCTACATGCTGAAGCCAGCCTAGCATTTACCATTGTGATATATCGAAGAGAAAAATTAGCCTGCTTAGGGATTTGTAGGATGTCAAAAGTCAACTCACATACATTGGCCAGGAATCGAACCCAGGCCTACCACTTGGTAGGCTGCTATGCTAACCATTATACCACCAACACAACACACTACAATGCTACATGCTGAAGCCAGCCTAGCATGTACCATTGTGATATATCCAAGAGAAAAATGAGCTTGCTTAGGGATTTGTAGGATGTCAAAAGCCAACTCACATACATTGGCCAGGAATTGAACCCAGGACTACCACTTGGTAGGCTGCTATCCTAACCATTATACCACCAACACAACACACTACAATGCTACATGCTGAAGCCAGCCTAGCATGTACCATTGTGATATATCCAAGAGAAAAATGAGCTTGCTTAGGGATTTGTAGAATGTCAAAAGCCAACTCACATACATTGGCCAGGAATCGAACCCAGGCCTACCACTTGGTAGGCTGCTATGCTAACCATTATACCACCAACAAAACACACTACAATGCTACATGCTAAAGCCAGCCTAGCATGTACCATTGTGATATATCCAAGAGAAAAATAAGCCTGCTTAGGGATTTGTAGGATGTCAAAAGCCAACTCACATACATTGGCCAGGAATCAAACCCAGGTCAACTGCTTGGAGAACAGCTATGCTCACCACTATTCCACCAACACTACAAGCTGAAGTCAGCCTAGCTGGCCTGGGAAGGATTAAAAGCTAGGTGGCCATGCAACCATTCCTGCTAACCTTAAGCTTACTTGTGTCTTTTACAACACATTGGCTTAAGACTTTACCAAATCCAATGCTCCAATATGGGGAAGCTTCTCTGTTTGCTGTTTTTGTTTGTTTTTGTTGTTTTATGGCCACCATAGCCCCTTAAGAGAAAGTGTCATTAGGGCTTTGCTGTAACATAGATTGTAGGGTAACTATTTCAACTAATGTACCCTTCTTAAATTTGAAGATTGTATACAACTGTAAGCAGACTGCAGAGTGGTGCAGCGGAAGTGTGCTGGGCTCATAACCGAAAGGTTGATGGATCAAAACCAACCTCTGCTAGGCATGATTTCATTTTTGCACCTCGCTTTATCGCATGGGCAAAATGGTTTCCATAGCCCTGTAAGAGAAAGTGTAATAAGGGCCCTGCCTTAACATAGATATTACGGTAGCTAAGACTACTCCTGGGCCTTTCTTGTAGTTGAAGAGATGAGTGAACTGTGACACCACACTTAAAAAACAAAACAAAAAAAAAACAGCAAACAGAGAAGCTTCCCCATATTGGAGCATTGGATTTGGTAAAGTCTTAAGCCAATGTGTTGCACAAGACACAAGTAAGCTTTAGGTTAGCAGGAATGGTTGCATGGCCACCTAGCGTTTCATCCTTCCCAGGCCAGCTAGGCTGACTTCAGCCTGTAGTGTTGGTGGAATAGTGGTGAGCATAGCTGCCCTCCAAGCAGTTGACCTAGTTTTGATTCCTGGCCAATGTATGTGAGTTGGCTTTTGACATCCTACAAATCCCTAAGCAAGCTCATTTTTCTCTTGGATATATCATAATGGTACATGCTAGGCTGGCTTCAGCATGTAGTGTTGGTGGTGGTATAGCGGTGAGGAGAGCTGCCTACAAAGTACTAGACCTGGGTTCGATTCCCGGCCAATGTATGTGAGCTGGCTTTTGAAATCCCACAATTCCCTGAAAGACAAGACCCTCCTCCGGAGGAGGAGGAAGAGGGAGGAGGGAGGATTACACTTCCTGATGTAGTAAAGCAGTATAGGCCTGCAATTGAACATTCAACGAGATTTAGTGGTTTGTATTAAATCTAGGTTTTTTTTATAGATACTTTTGACATGTATCCCACTCAACCATATCTCTGTCCAGGTTTTAGAACGTTTGAAATATCTTTTCCATCATTTTTCTGGCCACCATAATTTATTCTAAATTTCCATGTTCGCCTCTCCATTAAACTCTATTGCGGTTCGCGAAAGTTCTCGCGAACCAAACGTTGGCGGTAGGTTTGCGAACTGGGTTCGCGAACCTAAAATCGGAGGTTCGGGCCATCTCTAGCTCTAACCTCTACCATACTCAAGGTCCAATGTCCTTCCATACTATAATTATGTATATATATATAGCACTGACATCTTCTGCAGCACATTACAGAGTGCATAGTTATGTCTTTCACTGTCCTCAGAGAAGCACGCAATCTGCCGACATGCACAAACCTAGAGGATGATCTGGGCCTGACTGATGGAGCTAAATGGGCCCCACATGACATGGAGCCCCTGTGAGGATGCACAGACAGCACAGGCCTACGTCCGCCACTGGATGTAGTATTTTATATCTGTCATTATTTATGTATACATATAAGATGGATTGTCCATTTCTGTGTTGTCTCTTTTCTATTCTCTTTCAGATGGGTTCAACAAGTATTTTTTATGTTAAAGAAGAGTTGGGCATATGAACAGTTAAAACATTTATTTGTTCTTCCTCCTTTCAACTTTCTTTCACTCTTTGGGCTTGATTCAGAAAAGAGTGCTAACTTAGTTAGCACGCCTAAAAGCCCCTTAGCAGGCCTAAAGCCCTTTAGGGCGCACAAAGTTTCCCGCACTAAGTTAGCGCGCAAAGTTTAGTGCTGCCCATAGTGCACAAAACGTGGCACCGGATGCGCCTAAAATGTCGCACTGGGTTCACACGAAACGTTGCAACATTTCAAGCCACCCGGTGCGACGTTTTCGGTGCAGTACAGGTAGCGCTAAACTTTGCACGCAATCAATAAAATCTTTAGGCGTGCTAACTGCTTAACACCCTAGTTAGCATGCCCAGAAGTTTTAGTCTTGCTAACTGAGTTATCACCTTTTTGTGAATCGAGCCCTTTGTCTCCCTTTCATTCTTTTTTTCTAGTATGGTATATATGCTATATGAACCATATTTATTTACAGATAACATTGTATGCATGCACTGTGTAATATTTTATCAGTGTCATTATATGTGTTTATACATGTAAGATGGATTGTTCTCTGCTATGTTGTTTCTCTTCTGTTCTCTTAGGACTCATGGTAAAATTGCAATTGCAGTAAAATTGCATAATTTTACCGCAAACACGATTTTACCGAGATTTTACCGCAATTTTAATGTAAGTCAATATGAACGTTTTTTAAAAAAGCTCTCAGAAAACTATGGAGGCCAAAAAGCGCTCAGAAAAGCGCTCAAGTTCTGACCTCATTCCCGGCAGTCTTGAGCACGCAAGACCGCCGGAGACAAAGTCAGAGCTGGAGGAGGACTCAGAGCTGCGCAGCCGCTTGTGGCTATGAGAACAGTGCAGGTGTGGCAGGACCTAGCGGCCATATTAATTGGGGAAGCTGAGGACGACCCAGGGGATCAGGTCGGGACCCCACGGGAGACTGGGAGTTACACGTAAGACACAGCAGAATGAAAAGGGTGTGTGAGTGGCGTCCCCTAAGGATGATAAATGGCAAGAGATATTTTACCTTTTTTTTTAAGTTTTTCACCTCGTAAATCCTTTAAGCATGTGAGTTGTTAACCTCCTTGGCGGTTATCCCGAGCTAGGGTCGGGGCGGAAAACCGCAGCTAAGAGCGGTAATCCCGACCTCTGCTCGGGGTAGCCGCTAGAGGCTGTATGCTGAGCAATGCGCCGGCAATTTCACTTTAGAGTTGCAGCGCCACTTGGAGGATGGAGGTATAACTGCAGCGCTGGAGCCACGGAGGTGAGTGATTACTGTAACTGCTGCAGATCTCCCTGGCTGCATGATTTTTTCCAGGTTTTAGGGTCTGAAAGGGTGCAAAAAAATTGCACCGCTTTTAGATCCTAAAATCCAGAAAGAATCATAACGGGGGTTAAAACATGTAATTGTTCCTTCTCCATTCAACTGTCTTGCACATTTTGTCTAACTTTTACTCTCTTTTTCAGTGTAATATATATGCAAATAGGAACCATCTTTTTTTTCACAGATAACATTGTACACATGCAATGTGTAATATTTTACGTGTCAATATATATTTTTATACTCTCTGTGGACTCATTTAAATGGCAAGTGCTGTCTTGAAGTGTGCATTTGTTTCCTGTATTTGACATATGGTTTCTGTGGCAGCTGTTCTCTCCTGTCTATGGCAGCCCGGTTCAGCTCTAGCTGGATTTGGTACTGCAGATACAGGGGCACGTATTTGCATCTTTTTAACGGCTGACTAGCTGTCTGTAGACCCATTTTAAAGGCGAGTGCTGTCTTGGACAGTGCATTTGTTTCCTGTGTTTGGCATATGCTTGTCTACATGTAAGAGGGATTATTCATCTCTGTGTTGTCTCTCTACTGTTCTCTTACAGATAGTGTTCAACAAGTATTTTTCATGTTGTAAAAGAGTTGGGCATGTGAATTGTTAAAACATGTATTTTTTCTTTTCCTTTAAACTTTCTCCCATTCTTTGTCCCTCCTTCATTCCCTTTTCCAGTATAATATAAACATGCAATGTGAACCATCTTTTTTTTTTTTACAGGTGACATTGTGTGCATTTCATGAGTAGTATTTTATATCTGTCATTGTTTGTGATAATGCCTATAAGTTGTTTTCTCTTTTTCTATGTCGTCTCTCTCGAGAAGTATTTTTATTTTGAATTAGGTTGCTTTCACAGTGGGATGTTAAAGCCCCACGTTACGGCAGCCTGTAACACAGCCCAACTCACAGCATTGAAAAATCAATGTGCTGTTCACATTGCACACGTTGCATAGGAGTATAACGCTGCACGTTAAATGAAAGTGCAGCATGCTATTTAGCTGCTTTAGAATGCACATACTCAGTAATGTTTCTTTTAAATGTGTCGCATGCGCCGTTTTCGTTCAATCAGTATGCGTCAAAAAGTATGCATCAAGTACGCATCAAGAGACGCATAACGCAGTTCAATGTAACGCCCAACTTCAAACCTAACATGCGTTGCGTTAGGGGCACGTTATGCGACCTTAACGTCGCATCAAGCGCAACATCTTAGTGTGAAAGAGCCCTAAGAGAGGGGAATGGGATTTGTTATAACATGTATTTTTTCTTTCTACTTGAAACTTTCTTACACTTTTATTTTTTTGGTCTTTTATTCTCTTTTCCAGTGTAATACAGTAGTTTGCAAAAGTATTTGGGCCCCTTGAAGTTTTCCACATTTTGTCATATTTCTGCCACAAACATGAATCAATTTTATTGGAATTCCACGTGAAAGACCAATACAAAGTGGTGTACAAGTGAAAAGTGGAACGAAAGTCATACATGATTCCAAAACCTTTTTTTAAAAATAAATAAATGCAAAGTGGTGTGTGTGCATAATTATTCAGCCCCCTTAGTCAATACTTTGTAGAACCACCTTTTGCTGCAATTACAGCTGTGTAACGATTGGTGTAACACAGAGAGGATCTGATTATCGATGATCTGCAGTATCACCGAAAATACAGATATATAGCCGATTATTGATGATCTGCAGTATCACCGATAATCAGATATATTTCTAACCTCTGGACACCTGAGTAATATGAGTGTTTGGTGCAACAGTAATACTTTGAGGAGAGCACCCGTATAGAGGGTGCTAGGCAGTACGAGATACTGCTCAGAGAACAGGTTCCTTCCACTGGTCTGATGCTCCCCAAGGGGCGGAGCCAGGCTGAGAGTGGGAAGGACCAGAGAGTGAGTGACACCAATGGTGAAGTGTCACTGACAGGTCTGTGAACTATCTCCAAACAGGGAAGATAGTTCTCGAGGTCGGACAGGCCAGGTCGGTAACAGACAGACAGATCGGATACAGAGACAAGAGACAGAAACGGAATCTTAAGACAAGCAGGGTTCAGCAACAGAGTATCAGATATAACGAAGTACCAAATCAGAGATCAAAAGAGTGGTCAGGAAAGCAGAAAGTCATAACAGATAATAACAATGCCTAGTCTTAGGTGTGAGCTCCGTGATCATCAACACCCTGGAACTAGTCTGATATATAACAGAATGATAATACAGTTCCCTAGTCTTGGGTGTGAGTTCCTTGATCATCAACACCCTGGAACTAGTCTGAAGTAATAACAGAATGGTAATACAGTTCCCTAGTCTTGGGTGTGAGTTCCTTGATCATCAACACCCTGGAACTAGTCTGAAGTAATAACACAGAAAATATCACAGATACTGACAAGGTCTGAATGCTACTACATAGTGATCGCAACGCCAGACACCAGAGAAATGACCAGCACCCAGTATATATACTCCTGCGCCTCCCCTAAGTGCTGGACCAATGAAACCTGGTAGAATTGTCAGCTGACCGGCTGGATCAGCTGACACCCTTCTGACTGCCATAAAAGCTCTGCCTCTCAGCGCGCACGCGCGTCCTTTTGAACCTGTGTGGACTATCAGTCCCAGCCACACCAGACATGTGTTGTAATGTATCTGCTGGTTTGAACGCGGGGCCAGCCGCACCGCTGTCAGAGCATGAGGCGGTTTCTCCGCGTTCAACCATACTGCTAGTGGTAGGCCCATGCATGCAAACCGCCGCGTTGGACGCGGAATTAGCCGCCTTACTCTGAGTACTCGCGGCGGCTATTCCGCGTTTTCTCACAAGCTGCCAGTCTTTCAGGGTATGTCTCTACCAGCTTTGCACATCTAGAGACTGAAATCCTTGCCCATTCTTCCTTGCAAAACAGCTCCAGCTCAGTCAGATTAGATGGACAGCGTTTGTGAACAGCAGTTTTCAGATCTTGCCACAGATTCTTGATTGGATTTAGATCTGGACTTTGACTGGGCCATTCTAACACACGGATATGTTTTGTTTTAAACCATTCCATTGTTGCCCTGGCTTTATGTTTAGGGTTGTTGTCCTGCTGGAAGGTGAACCTCCGCCCCAGTTTCAAGTATTTTGCAGACTCCAAGAGGTTATCTTCCAAGATTGCCCTGTATTTGGCTCCATCCATCTTCCCATCAACTCTGACCAGCTTCCCTGTTCCTGCTAAAGAGAAGCACCTCCAGAGCATGATGCTGCCACCACCATATTTGACAGTGGGGATGGTGTGTTCTGAGTGATGTGCAGTGTTAGTTTTCCGCCACACATAGCATTTTGCATTTTGACCAAAAAATTCAATTTTGGTCTCATCTGACCAGAGCACCTTCTTCCACATGTTTGCTGTGGGCTCTTACAGATTGAGTTTGACGAGTATTTTTCATGGTAAAGAAGAGTTGGGCATGGGATTTTTTACTACATAACATGTATTTGTTCTGTCTCCTTTCAACTTTCTTACACTTTTTGTCTATTTTTTATTCTCTTTTCCAGTATAATAAGTATGCATATATGAACATATTTTTTTTACAGGTCACTGTGTGCATTTCATCTGTACTATTTAATATCTGTTATTGTATGTGTTAATACATGTAAGTTGGTATCTCTTTTTTGTGTTGTCTCTCTTCTGTTTTCTTACACATGGCGGTTGACAAGTATTTTTCATGTTGAAGAAGAGTTTTGCATTAGATTTCTTATCATATAACATGTATTTGCTCTGTCTCCTTGCAACTTTTTTGCACTTTTTGTCTTTTTATTCTCTTTTCCAGTATAATATATATGAACTTTTTACAGGTCACTGTGCGCAATTCATGTTTAGTATTTATATTTGTCATTGTATGTGTTAATGCATGTAAGTTGGTGTCTCTTTTTCTGTGTTGTCTGTCTTCTGTTTTCTTACAGATGGGGTTCGAAAAGTATTTTTCATAGTCAAGAAGAGTTGGGCATGGGATATGTTATTACATTACATGTATCTGTTCTGTCTCCTTGCAACTTTCTTACACTTTTCATCTGTTTTTAATGCACCTTTCCAGTATAATAAGTATGCATATATTCACTTTTTTTTTACAGGTCACTGTACGCATTTCATGTGTAGTATTATATATCTGTTATTGTATGTGTTAACGCATGTAAGTTGGTATCTCTTTTTTTGTGATGTCTCTTTTCTGTTTTCTTACATATGGCGTTCGACAAGTATTTTTCATGTTGAAGAAGAGTTTGGCATAAGATTTGTTATAACACGTATTTATTTTTTCACCTTGCAACTTTCTTACTCTTTTTGTCTGACTTTTCTCTCTTTTCCATTATAATATGTATGCATATATAAACAATCTTTTTTTACAGGTCACTTAGTGTGCATTTCATGTGTGGTATTTTATATCTGTTATTGTATGTGTTAATGCATGTAAGTTGGTATCTCTTTTTTGTGTTGTGTCACTTCTGTTTTCTTACAGATGGCAATGGACTAGTATTTTACATGGTGAAGAAGAGTTGTACATGTGAATTGTTATGGCAGTGGCAGTTGGGCGTTTTTGTGTCTTTTTGTGTAACCCTGGAGTATCCTGTAGTTTTGCAATGTGTAATATTTTATATCTTCAATTGTATGTGTAAATGCATGTATGTTGTTTTCTTTTTTCTGTGTTGTCTCTCTTCTTTTGTCTTCCAGATGGAGCTCCAGAAGTATTTTTTATGTTGATGAAGAGTTAGGCATGGGATTTGTTATAACATGTATTTGTTCCTTCTTTTTGCAACTTTCTTACACTTTGTGACTGTTTTTATTCTCTTTTCATGTATAATATATAAGCCTATATAATCCTTCTTTTTTGACTGGTCACTTTGTGCGTATTTCATGTGTAGATTTTATTTTTGTCATTGTATGTGTTAATGCATGTTAGATGGTATCTCTTTTTCTGTGTTGTCTGTCTTCTGTTTTTTACAGATGGGGTTTGCCGAGTATTTTTCATGGTGAAGAAGAGGTTGGCATGGGGCTTGTTATCACATAACATGTGTTTGCTCTGTCTCCTTGCAACTTTCTTGCACTTTTTTTTTTTTTATTCTCTTTTCCAGTATAATAAGTTTGCATATATAAACTTTTTTTTTTTTTTTACAGGTCACTGTGTGCATTTCATGGGTAGTATTTTAGATGTTATTGTATGTGTTAATGCATGTAAGTTGGCATCTCTTTTTTTGTATTGTCTCTCTACTATTTTCATACAGATGGCAGTCGACAAGTATTTTTCATGTTGAAGAAAAGTTTGGAATCGGATTTGTTATAACATCTATTTGTTCTTTCTCCTTGCAACTTTCTTACTCTTTTTGTCTGACTCTTTTTCTCTTGTTCAGTATGATATCTGTGCATATATAAACAATCTTTTTTTTACAGGTCACTTTGTGTGCATTTCATGGGTAGTATTCTATATCTGTCATTGTATGTGTTAATGCATGTAAGTTGATATCTCTTTTTTTGTGTTGTCTCTCTTCTGTTTTCTTACAGATGGCGGTGGTGAAGCATTTTTCATGTTAAAGAATAGTGTTGCATGGGATTTGTTATAACATGTATTTGTTCTTTCTCCTTGCATTTTCCTAACTTTTTTCAGTTTTTTTTTCTATTTTCCAGTATATTATGTATGCATATAGTAACAGTCTTTTTTTTACAGGTCACTTTGTGCGCATTTCATGTGCAGATTTTATACTTGTCATTTTATGTGTTAATGCATGTTAGATGGTATCTCTTTTTCTGTGTTGTCTCTCCTCTGTTTTCTTACAGATGGCAGTCGACAAATGTTTTTCATGGTGAAGAAGAGTTGTGCATGTGAAGTGTTATGGCGGTGGCAGTTGGGCGTATTTGTGTCTTCACATTCACTGTGCAGATTTTGCACGCTAACTGTTTAAGAAAATACATCTGGAGAGGAATAGGGTGGCTATTGGGGAGGAGGAGGCCACAGTACAGGGTGGGCCATTTATAAGGATACACCTTAATTTGATTGTTTATATCGGTACATTATTTTATGTGAATGGTGAAATTAACAAACAAAACCACCACTATTGGTCTGACACTGACCCACATTGAATAGATCCATCCAAGACTGTTGGAACAAAAAAAATTGATGGTATGATGTTGTATATGGGGTGTATACATAGATCAGGTGTATCAATATAAATGGCCCACCCTGTAGTATCCTTTAGTTTTGCAATGTGTCATATTTTATATCTTCCATTGTATGTGTAAATGCATGTATGTTGTTTTCTCTTTTTCTGTGTTGTCTCTCTTCTTTTGTCTTCCAGATGGAGCTCCAGAAGTATTTTTTATGTTGATGAAGAGTTAGACATCGGGTTTGTTATAACATGTATTTGTTCCTTCTTTTTGCAACTTTCTTACACTTTGTGACTGTTTTTATTCTCTTTTCCAGTATAATATATAAGCATATATAATCCTTCTTTTTTTGACTGGGCACTTTGTGCGTATTTCATGTGTAGATTTTATATTTGTCATTGTATGTGTTAATGCATGTTAGATGGTATCTCTTTTTCTGTGTTGTCTGTCTTCTGTTTTTTACAGCTGGGGTTTGCCGAGTATTTTTCATGGTGAAGAAGAGTTTGGCATGGGGTTTGTTATCACATAACATGTGTTTGCTCTGTCTCCTTGCAACTTTCTTGCACTTTTTGTTTGTTTTTTATTCTCTTTTCTAGTATAATAAGTATGCATATATAAACAATCTTTTTTACAGGTCACTTTGTGTGCATTTCATGGGTAGTATTCTATATCTGTCATTGTAACGTGTTAATGCTTGTAAGTTGATATCTCTTTTTTTGTATTGTCTCTCTTCTGTTTTCTTACAGATGGCGGTGGAGAAGCATTTTTCATGTTAAAGAAGAGTGTTGCATGGGATTAGCAATAACATGTATTTGTTCTTTCTCCTTGCATTTTCCTTACTTTTTTCTGTTTTTTTTCTCTTTTCCAGTATATTATGTATGCATATAGTAACAGTCTTTTTTTACAGGTCACTTTGTGCGCATTTCATTTGTAGATTTTATATTTGTCATTTTATGTGTTAATGCATGTTAGATGGTATCTCTTTTTCTGTGTTGTCTCTCTTCTGTTTTCTTACAGATGGCGGTCGACAAGTGTTTTTCATGGTGAAGAAGAGTTGTGCATGTGAAGTGCTATGGCGGTGGCAGTTGGGCGTATTTGTGTCTTCACATTCACTGTGCAGATTTTGCACGCTAACTGTTTAAGAAAATAAATCTGGAGAGGAATAGGGTGGCTATTGGGGAGGAGGAGGCCACAGTACAGGGTGGGCCATTTATATGGATACACCTTAATTTGGCTGTTTATATGGGTACATCATTTTATGTGAATGGTGAAATTAACAAACAAAACCACCACTATTGGTCTGACACTAACCCACATTGGATAGATCCCTCCAAGACTGTTGGAACAAAAAAATTGATGGTATGATGTTGCATATGGAGTGTATACATAGATCAGGTGTATCCATATAAATGGCCCACCCTGTAGTATCCTTTAGTTTTGCAATGTGTAATATTTTATATCTTCCATTGTATGTGTAAATGCATGTATGTTGTTTTCTCTTTTTCTGTGTTGTCTCTCTTCTTTTGTCTTCCAGATGGAGCTCCAGAAGTATTTTTTATGTTGATGAAGAGTTAGGCATGAGATTTGTTATAACGTGTATTTGTTCCTTTTTTTTTGCAACTTTCTTACACTTTGTGACTGTTTTTATTCTCTTTTCCAGTATAATATATAAGCATATATAATCCTTCTTTTTTGACTGGTCACTTTGTGCATATTTCATGTGTAGATTTTATATTTGTCATTGTATGTGTTAATGCATGTTAGATGGTATCTCTTTTTCTGTGTTGTCTGTCTTCTGTTTTTTACAGATGGGGTTTGCCGAGTATTTTTCATGGTGAAGAAGAGTTTGGCATGGGGTTTGTTATCACATAACATGTGTTTGCTCTGTCTCCTTGCAACTTTCTTGCACTTTTTGTTTGTTTTTTATTCTCTTTTCTAGTATAATAAGTATGCATATATAAACTTTTTTTTTTACAGGTCACTGTGTGCATTTCATGGGTAGTATTTTAGATATTATTGTATGTGTTAATGCATGTAAGTTGGTATCTCTTTTTTTGTGTTGTCTCTCTTCTGTTTTCTTACAGATGGCAGTCGACAAGTATTTTTCATGTTGAAGAGGAGTTTGGCATCAGATTTGTTATAACATCTATTTGTTCTTTTTCCCTGCAACTTTCTTACTCTTTTTGTCTGACTCTTTTTCTCTTTTTCAGTATGACATCTGTGCATATATAAACAATCTTTTTTTACAGGTCACTTTGTGTGCATTTCATGGGTAGTATTTTATATCTGTCATTGTATGTGTTAATGCATGTAAGTTGATATCTCTTTTTTTGTGTTGTCTCTCTTCCGTTTTCTTACAGATGGTGGTGGAGAAGAATTTTTTATGTTAAAGAAGAGTGTTCCATGGGATTTGTTATAACATGTATTTGTTCTTTCTCCTTGCATTTTCCTTACTTTTTTTCTGTTTTTTTTCTCTTTTCCAGTATATTATGTATGCATATAGTAACAGTCTTTTTTTTACAGGTCACTTTGTGCGCATTTCATGTGCAGATTTTATACTTGTCATTTTATGTGTTAATGCATGTTAGATGGTATCTCTATTTCTGTGTTGTCTCTCTTCTGTTTTCTTACAGATGGCGGTCGACAAGTGTTTTTCATGGTGAAGAAGAGTTGTGCATGTGAAGTGTTATGGCGGTGGCAGTTGGGCGTATTTGTTTCTTCACATTCACTGTGCAGCTTTTGCACGCTAACTGTTTAAGAAAATAAATCTGAAGAGGAATAGGGTGGCTATTGGGGAGGAGGAGGCCACAGTACAGGGTGGGCCATTTATATGGATACACCTTAATTTGGTTGTTTATATGGGTACATCATTTTATGTGAATGGTGAAATTAACAAACAAAACCACCACTATTGGTCTGACACTAACCCACATTCAATAGATCCCTCCAAGACTGTTGGAACAAAAAAAATTGATGGTATGATGTTGCATATGGGGTGTATACATAGATCAGGTGTATCCATATAAATGGCCCACCCTGTAGTATCCTTTAGTTTTGCAATGTGTAATATTTTTTTATCTTCCATTGTATGTGTAAATGCATGCATGTTGTTTTCTCTTTTTCTGTGTTGTCTCTCTTCTTTTGTCTTCCAGATGGAGCTCCAGAAGTATTTTTTATGTTGATGAAGAGTTAGGCATGGGATTTGTTATAACATGTATTTGTTCCTTCTTTTTGCAACTTTCTTACACTTTGTGACTGTTTTTATTCTCTTTTCCTGTATAATATATAAGCATATATAATCCTCCTTTTTTGACTGGTCAATTTGTGCGTATTTCATGTGTAGATTTTATATTTGTCATTGTATGTGTTAATGCATGTTAGATGGTATCTCTTTTTCTGTGTTGTCTGTCTTCTGTTTTTTACAGATGGGGTTTGCCGAGTATTTTTCATGGTGAAGAAGAGTTTGGCATGGGGTTTGTTATCACATAACATGTGTTTGCTCTGTCTCCTTGCAACTTTCTTGCACTTTTTGTTTGTTTTTTATTCTCTTTTCTAGTATAATAAGTATGCATATATAAACTTTTTTTTTTTTAACAGGTCATTGTGCGCGTTTCATGGGTAGTATTTTAGATGTTATTGTATGTGTTAGTGCATGTAAGTTGGTATCTCTTTTTTTGTATTGTCTATCTTCTGTTTTCTTACAGATAGCAGTCGACAAGTATTTTTCATGTTGAAGAGGAGTTTGGCATCGGATTTGTTATAACATCTATTTGTTCTTTCTCCTTGCAACTTTCTTACTCTTTTTGTCTGACTTTTTTTCTCTTTTTCAGTATGATATCTGTGCATATATAAACAATCTTTTTTTACAGGTCATTTTGTGTGCATTTCATGAGTAGTATTTTATATCTGTCATTGTATGTGTTAATGCATGTAAGTTGATATCTCTTTTTTTGTGTTGTCTCTCTTCTGTTTTCTTTTCAGATGGTGGTGGAGAAGAATTTTTCATGTTAAAGAAGAGTGTTCCATGGGATTTGTTATAACATGTATTTGTTCTTTCTCCTTGCATTTTCCTTACTTTTTTTCTGTTTTTTTTTCTCTTTTCCAGTATATTATGTATGCATATAGTAACAGTCTTTTTTTACAGGTCACTTTGTGCGCATTTCATGTGCAGATTTTATACTTGTCATTTTATGTGTTAATGCATGTTAGATGGTATCTCTTTTTCTGTGTTGTCTCTCTTCTGTTTTCTTACAGATGGTGGTCGACAAGTGTTTTTCATGGTGAAGAAGAGTTGTGCATGTGAAGTGTTATGGCGGAGGCAGTTGGGCGTATTTGTGTCTTCACATTTACTGTGCAGCTTTTGCACGCTAACTGTTTAAGAAAATAAATCTGGAGAGGAATAGGGTGGCTATTGGGGAGGAGGAGGCCACAGTACAGGGTGGGCCATTTATATGGATACACCTCAATTTGGCTGTTTATATGGGTACATCATTTTATGTGAATGGTGAAATTAACAAACAAAACCACCACTATTGGTCTGACACTAACCCACATTGAATAGATCCCTCCAAGACTGTTGGAACGAAAAAATTGATGGTATGATGTTGTATATGGGGGTGTATACATAGATCAGGTGTATCCATATAAATGGCCCACCCTGTAGTATCCTTTAGTTTTGCAATGTGTAATATTTTATATCTTCCATTGTATGTGTAAATGCATATATGTTGTTTTCTCTTTTTCTGTGTTGTCTCTCTTCTTTTGTCTTCCAGATGGAGCTCCAGAAGTATTTTTTATGTTGATGAAGAGTTAGGCATGGGATTTGTTATAACATGTATTTGTCCCTTCTTTTTGCAACTTTCTTACACTTTGTGACTGTTTTTATTCTTTTTTTCCAGTATAATATATAAGCATATATAATCCTTCTTTTTTGACTGGTCCCTTTGTGGGTATTTCATGTGTAGATTTTATATTTGTCATTGTATATGTTAATGCATGTTAGATGGTATCTCTTTTTCTGTGTTGTCTGTCTTCTGTCTTTTACAGATGGGGTTTGCCCCAAACTTTTTGTTTGTTTTTTATTCTCTTTTCTAGTATAATAAGTATGCATATATAAACTTTTGTTTTTACAGGTCACTGTGCGCATTTCATGGGTAGTATTTTAGATGTTATTGTATGTGTTAGTGCATGTAAGTTGGTACCTCTTTTTTTGTATTGTCTCTCTTCTGTTTTCTTACAGATAGCAGTCGACAAGTATTTTTCATGTTGAAGAGGAGTTTGGCATCGGATTTGTTATAACATTTATTTGTTCTTTCTCCTTGCAACTTTCTTACTCTTTTTGTCTAACTTTTTTTTCTCTTTTTCAGTTTGATATCTGAGCATATATAAACAATCTTTTTTTACAGGTCACTTGGTGTGCCTTTCATTGGTAGTATTTTATATCTGTCATTGTATGTGTTAATGCATGTAAGTTGATATCTCTTTTTTTGTGTTGTCTCTCTTCTGTTTTCTTACAGATGGCAATGGTGAAGCATTTTTCATGTTAAAGAAGAGTGTTGCATGGGATTTGTTATAACATGTATTCGTTCTTTCTCCTTGCATTTTCCTAACTTTTTTTAAGTTTTTTTTCTATTTTCCAGTATATTATGTATGCATATAGTAACAGTCTTTTTTTTACAGGTCACTTTGTGTGCATTTCATGAGTAGTATTTTATATCTGTCATTGTATGTGTTAATGCATGTAAGTTGATATCTCTTTTTTTGTGTTGTCTCTCTTCTGTTTTCTTACAGATGGCAATGGTGACGCATTTTTCATGTTAAAGAAGAGTGTTGCATGGGATTTGTTATAACATGTATTTGTTCTTTCTCCTTGCATTTTCCTTACTTTTTTCAGTTTTTTTTTCTATTTTCCAGTATATTATGTATGCATATAGTAACAGTCTTTTTTTTACAGGTCACTTTGTGCGCATTTCATGTGTAGATTTTATACTTGTCATTTTATGTGTTAATTTATGTTAGATGGTATCTCTTTTTCTGTGTTGTCTCTCTTATGTTTTCTTACAGATGGCTGTCGACAAATGTTTTTCATGGTGAAGAAGAGTTGTGCATGTGAAGTGCTATGGCGGTGGCAGTTGGGCGTATTTGTGTCTTCGCATTCACTGTGCAGATTTTGCACGCTAACTGTTTAAGAAAATACATCTGGAGAGGAATAGGGTGGCTATTGGGGAGGAGGAGGCCACAGTACAGGGTGGGCCATTTATAAGGATACACCTTAATTTGGCTGTTTATATGGGTACATTATTTTATGTGAATGGTGAAATTAACAAACAAAACCACCACTATTGGTCTGACACTGACCCACATTGAATAGCTCCATCCAAGACTGTTGGAACAAAAAAATTGATGGTATGATGTTGTATATGGGGTGTATACATAGATCAGGTGTATCAATATAAATGGCCCACCCTGTAGCATCCTTTAGTTTTGCAATGTGTCATATTTTATATCTTCCATTGTATGTGTAAATGCATGTATGTTGTTTTCTCTTTTTCTGTGTTGTCTCTCTTCTTTTGTCTTCCAGATGGAGCTCCAGAAGTATTTTTTATGTTGATGAAGAGTTAGGCATGGGATTTGTTATAACATGTATTTGTTCCTTCTTTTTGCAACTTTCTTACACTTTGTGACTGTTTTTATTCTCTTTTCCAGTATAATATATAAGCATATATAATCCTTATTTTTTGACTGGGCACTTTGTGCGTATTTCATGTGTAGATTTTATATTTGTCATTGTATGTGTTAATGCATGTTAAATGGTATCTCTTTTTCTGTGTTGTCTGTCTTCTGTTTTTAACAGATAGGGTTTGCCGAGTATTTTTCATGGTGAAGAAGAGTTTGGCATGGGGTTTGTTATCACATAACATGTGTTTGCTCTGTCTCCTTGCAACTTTCTTGCACTTTTTGTTTGTTTTTTATTCTCTTTTCTAGTATAATAAGTATGCATATATAAACAATCTTTTTTACAGGTCACTTTGTGTGCATTTCATGGGTAGTATTTTATATCTGTCATTGTATGTGTCAATGCTTGTAAGTTGATATCTCTTTTTTTGTATTGTCTCTCTTCTGTTTTCTTACAGATGGCGGTGGAGAAGCATTTTTCATGTTAAAGAAGAGTGTTGCATGGGATTTGTAATAACATGTATTTGTTCTTTCTCCTTGCATTTTCCTTACTTTTTTCTGTTTTTTTTTCTCTTTTCCAGTATATTATGTATGCATATAGTAACAGTCTTTTTTTACAGGTCACTTTGTGCGCATTTCATGTGTAGATTTTATATTTGTCATTTTATGTGTTAATGCATGTTAGATGGTATCTCTTTTTCTGTGTTGTTTCTCTTCTGTTTTCTTATAGATGGCGGTCGACAAGTGTTTTTCATGGTGAAGAAGAGTTGTGCATGTGAAGTGTTATGGCGGTGGCAGTTGGGCGTATTTGTGTCTTCACATTCACTGTGCAGATTTTGCACGCTAACTGTTTAAGAAAATAAATCTGGAGAGGAATAGGGTGGCTATTGGGGAGGAGGAGGCCACAGTACAGGGTGGGCCATTTATATGGATACACCTTAATTTGGCTGTTTATATGGGTACATCATTTTATGTGAATGGTGAAATTAACAAACAAAACCACCACTATTGGTCTGACACTAACCCACATTGGATAGATCCCTCCAAGACTGTTGGAACAAAAAAATTGATGGTATGATGTTGCATATGGGGTGTATACATATATCAGGTGTATCCATATTAATGGCCCACCCTGTAGTATCCTTTAGTTTTGCAATGTGTCATATTTTATATCTTCCATTGTATGTGTAAATGCATGTATGTTGTTTTCTCTTTTTCTGTGTTGTCTCTCTTCTTTTGTCTTCCAGATGGAGCTCCAGAAGTATTTTTTATGTTGATGAAGAGTTAGGCATGGGATTTGTTATAACATGTATTTGTTCCTTCTTTTTGCAACTTTCTTACACTTTGTGACTGTTTTTATTCTCTTTTCCAGTATATTATATAAGCATATATAATCCTTCTTTTTTGACTGGGCACTTTGTGCGTATTTCATGTGTAGATTTTATATTTGTCATTGTATGTGTTAATGCATGTTAGATGGTATCTCTTTTTCTGTGTTGTCTGTCTTCTGTTTTTACAGATGGGGTTTGCCGAGTATTTTTCATGGTGAAGAAGAGTTTGGCATGGGGTTTGTTATCACAAAAACATGTGTTTGCTCTGTCTCCTTGCAACTTTCTTGCACTTTTTGTTTGTTTTTTATTCTCCTTTCTAGTATAATAAGTATAAACAATCTTTTTTAACAGGTCACTTTGTGTGCATGTCATGGGTAGTATTTTATATCTGTCATTGTATGTGTTAATGCATGTAAGTTAATATCTCTTTTTTTTGTATTGTCTCTCTTCTGTTTTCTTACAGATGGCGGTGGAGAAGCATTTTTCATGTTAAAGAAGAGTGTTGCATGGGATTTGTAATAACATGTATTTGTTCTTTCTCCTTGCATTTTCCTTACTTTTTTCAGTTTTTTTTTCTCTTTTCCAATATATTATGCATGCATATAGTAACAGTCTTTTTTTACAGGTCACTTTGTGCGCATTTCATGTGTAGATTTTATATTTGTCATTTTATGTGTTAATGCATGTTAGATGGTATCTCTTTTTCTGTGTTGTCTCTCTTCTGTTTTCTTACAGTCAGCGGTCAACACGTGTTTTTCATGGTGAAGAAGAGTTGTGCATGTGAAGTGTTATGGCCGTGGCAGTTGGGCGTATTTGTGTCTTCACATCCACTGTCCAGATTTTGCATGCTAACTGTTTAAGAAAATAAATCTGGAGAGGAATAGGGTGGCTATTGGGGAGGAGGAGGCCACAGTACAGGGTGGGCCATTTATATGGATACTCCTTAATTTGGCTGTTTATATGGGTACATCATTTTATGTGAATGGTGAAATTAACAAACAAAACCACCACTATTGGTCTGACACTAACCCACATTGGATAGATCCCTCCAAGACTGTTGGAACAAAAAAATTGATGGTATGATGTTGCATATGGAGTGTATACATAGATCAGGTGTATCCATATAAATGGCCCACCCTGTAGTATCCTTTAGTTTTGCAATGTGTAATATTTTATATCTTCCATTGTATGTGTAAATGCATGTATGTTGTTTTCTCTTTTTCTGTGTTGTCTCTCTTCTTTTGTCTTCCAGATGGAGCTCCAGAAGTATTTTTTATGTTGATGAAGAGTTAGGCATGGGATTTGTTATAACATGTATTTGTTCCTTTTTTTTGCAACTTTCTTACACTTTGTGACTGTTTTTATTCTCTTTTCCAGTATAATATATAAGCATATATAATCCTTCTTTTTTGACTGGTCACTTTGTGCATATTTCATGTGTAGATTTTATATTTGTCATTGTATGTGTTAATGCATGTTAGATGGTATCTCTTTTTCTGTGTTGTCTGTCTTCTGTTTTTTACAGATGGGGTTTGCCGAGTATTTTTCATGGGGAAGAAGAGTTTGGCATGGGGTTTGTTATCACATAACATGTGTTTGCTCTGTCTCCTTGCAACTTTCTTGCACTTTTTGTTTGTTTTTTATTCTCTTTTCTAGTATAATAAGTATGCATATATAAACTTTTTTTTTTTTACAGGTCACTGTGTGCATTTCATGGGTAGTATTTTAGATGTTATTGTATGTGTTAATGCATGTAAGTTGGTATCTCTTTTTTTGTGTTGTCTCTCTTCTGTTTTCTTACAGATGGCAGTCGACAAGTATTTTTCATGTTGAAGAGGAGTTTGGCATCGGATTTGTTATAACATCTATTTGTTCTTTCTCCTTGCAACTTTCTTACTCTTTTTGTCTGACTCTTTTTCTCTTTTTCAGTGTGATATCTGTGCATATATAAACAATCTTTTTTTACAGGTCACTTTGTGTGCATTTCATGGGTAGTATTTTATATCTGTCAGTGTATGTGTTAATGCATGTAAGTTGATATCTCTTTTTTTGTGTTGTCTCTCTTCCGTTTTCTTACAGATGGTGGTGGAGAAGAATTTTTCATGTTAAAGAAGAGTGTTCCATGGGATTTGTTATAACATGTATTTGTTCTTTCTCCTTGCATTTTCCTTACTTTTTTTCTGTTTTTTTTTCTCTTTTCCAGTATATTATGTATGCATATAGTAACAGTCTTTTCTTTACAGGTCACTTTGTGCGCATTTCATGTGCAGATTTTATACTTGTCATTTTATGTGTTAATGCATGTTAGATGGTATCTCTATTTCTGTGTTGTCTCTCTTCTGTTTTCTTACAGATGGCGGTCGACAAGTGTTTTTCATGGTGAAGAAGAGTTGTGCATGTGAAGTGTTATGGCGGTGGCAGTTGGGCGTATTTGTTTCTTCACATTCACTGTGCAGCTTTTGCACGCTAACTGTTTAAGAAAATAAATCTGGAGAGGAATAGGGTGGCTATTGGGGAGGAGGAGGCCACAGTACAGGGTGGGCCATTTATATGGATACACCTTAATTTGGCTGTTTATATGGGTACATCATTTTATGTGAATGGTGAAATTAACAAACAAAACCACCACTATTGGTCTGACACTAACCCACATTGGATAGATCCCTCCAAGACTGTTGGAACAAAAAAATTGATGGTATGATGTTGCATATGGAGTGTATACATAGATCAGGTGTATCCATATAAATGGCCCACCCTGTAGTATCCTTTAGTTTTGCAATGTGTAATATTTTATTTCTTCCATTGTATGTGTAAATGCATGTATGTTGTTTTCTCTTTTTCTGTGTTGTCTCTCTTCTTTTGTCTTCCAGATGGAGCTCCAGAAGTATTTGTTATGTTGATGAAGAGTTAGGCATGGGATTTGTTATAACATGTATTTGTTCCTTCTTTTTGCAACTTTCTTACACTTTGTGACTGTTTTTATTCTCTTTTCCAGTATAATATATAAGCATATATAATCCTTCTTTTTTGACTGGTCACTTTGTGCATATTTCATGTGTAGATTTTATATTTGTCATTGTATGTGTTAATGCATGTTAGATGGTATCTCTTTTTCTGTGTTGTCTGTCTTCTGTTTTTTACAGATGGGGTTTGACGAGTATTTTTCATGGTGAAGAAGAGTTTTGCATGGGGTTTGTTATCACATGACATGTGTTTGCTCTGTCTCCTTGCAACTTTCTTGCACTTTTTGTTTGTTTTTGATTCTCTTTTCTAGTATAAGTATGCATATATGAACTTTTTTTTTTTATACAGGTCACTGTGCGCATTTCATGGATAGTATTTCATATCTGTTACTGTATGTGTTAATGCATGTAAGTTGGTATCTCTTTTTTTGTGTTGTCTCTCTTCTGTTTTCTTACAGATGGCAGGCGACAAGTATTTTTCATGTTGAAAAAGAGTTTGGCACCAGGTTTGTTATAACATGTATTTTTTCTTTCTCCTTGCAACTTTCTTACTATTTTTGTCTGACTTTATTTCTCGTTTCCAGTATAATATGTATGCATATATTAACATTATTTTTGTACAGGTCACTTTGTGTGCATTTCATGGGTAGTATTTTATATCTGTTATTGTATGTGGTAATGCATGATAATTGGTATCTCTTTTTTTGTGTTGTCTCTCTTCTGTTTTCTTACAGATGGTGGTCGACAAGTATTTTTCATGTTGAAGAAGAGTTTGGCATAGGATTTGTTATAACACGTTTTTATTTTTTCACCTTGCAACTTTCTTACTCTTTTTGTCTGACTTTTTTCTCTTTTCCAGTATAATATGTATGCATATATAAACAATCTTTTTTTACAGATCACTTAGTGTGCATTTCATGTGTGGTATTTTATATCTGTTATTGTATGTGTTAATGCATGTAAGTTGGTATCTCTTTTTTGTGTTGTGTAACTTCTGTTTTCTTACAGATGGCAATGGACTAGTATTTTACATGGTGAAGAAGAGTTGTACATGTGAATTGTTATAGCAGTGGCAGTTGGACGTTTTTGTGTCTTCACATTCACTGTGCAGATTTTGCACGCTAACTGTTTAAGAAAATAAATCTGGAGAGGAATAGGGTGGCTATTGGGGAGGAGGAGGCCACAGTACAGGGTGGGCCATTTATTTGGATACACCTTAATTTGGCTGTTTATATGAGTACATCATTTTATGTGAATGGTGAAATAAACAAAACCACCACTATTGGTCTGACACTAACGCACATTGAATAGATCCTTCCAAGACTGTTGGAACAAAAAAATTTATGGTATGATGTTGTATATGGGGTGTATACATAGATCAGGTGTATCCATATAAATGGCCCACCCTGTAGTATCCTTTAGTTTTGCAATCTGCAATATTTTATATCTTCCATTGTATGTGTAAATACATGTATGTTGTTTTCTCTTTTTCTGTGTTGTCTCTCTTCTTTTGTCTTCCAGATGGAGCTCCAGAAGTATTTTTTATGTTGATGAAGAGTTAGGCATGGGATTTGTTATAACATGTATTTGTTCCTTCTTTTTGCAACTTTCTTACACTTTGTGACTGTTTTTATTCTCTTTTTCAGTATAATATATAAGCATATATAATCCTTTTTTGACTGGTTATTTCATGTGTAGATTTTATATTTATCATTGTATGTGTTAATGCATGTTAGATGGTATCTCTTTTTCTGTGTTGTCTGTCTTCTGTTTTTACAGATGGGGTTTGCCGAGTATTTTTCATGGTGAAGAAGAGTTTGGCATGGGGTTTGTTATCACATAACATGTGTTTGCTCTGTCTCCTTGCAACTTTCTTGCACTTTTTGTTTGTTTTTTATTCTCTTTTCTAGTATAATAAGTATGCATATATAAACTTTTTTTTTTTTACAGGTCATTGTGCGCGTTTCATGGGTAGTATTTTAGATGTTATTGTATGTGTTAGTGCATGTAAGTTGGTATCTCTTTTTTTGTATTGTCTATCTTCTGTTTTCTTACAGATAGCAGTCGACAAGTATTTTTCATGTTGAAGAGGAGTTTGGCATCGGATTTGTTATAACATCTATTTGTTCTTTCTCCTTGCAACTTTCTTACTCTTTTTGTCTGACTTTTTTCTCTTTTCCAGTATAATATGTATGCATATATAAACAATCTTTTTTTACAGATCACTTAGTGTGCATTTCATGTGTGGTATTTTATATCTGTTATTGTATGTGTTAATGCATGTAAGTTGGTATCTCTTTTTTGTGTTGTGTAACTTCTGTTTTCTTACAGATGGCAATGGACTAGTATTTTACATGGTGAAGGAGAGTTGTACATGTGAATTGTTATAGCAGTGGCAGTTGGGCGTTTTTGTGTCTTCACATTCACTGTGCAGATTTTGCACGCTAACTGTTTAAGAAAATAAATCTGGAGAGGAATAGGGTGGCTATTGGGGAGGAGGAGGCCACAGTACAGGGTGGGCCATTTATTTGGATACACCTTAATTTGGCTGTTTATATGAGTACATCATTTTATGTGAATGGTGAAATAAACAAAACCACCACTATTGGTCTGACACTAACGCACATTGAATAGATCCTTCCAAGACTGTTGGAACAAAAAAATTTATGGTATGATGTTGTATATGGGGTGTATACATAGATCAGGTGTATCCATATAAATGGCCCACCCTGTAGTATCCTTTAGTTTTGCAATGTGTAATATTTTATATCTTCCATTGTATGTGTAAATACATGTATGTTGTTTTCTCTTTTTCTGTGTTGTCTCTCTTCTTTTGTCTTCCAGATGGAGCTCCAGAAGTATTTTTTATGTTGATGAAGAGTTAGGCATGGGATTTGTTATAACATGTATTTGTTCTTTCTCCTTGCATTTTCCTTACTTTTTTCAGTTTTTTTTCTCTTTTCCAGTATATTATGTATGCATATAGTAAAAGCCTTTTTATTACAGGTCACTTTGTGCGCATTTCATGTGTAGATTTTATATTTGTCATTTTATGTGTTAATGCATGTTAGATGGTATATCTTTTTCTGTGTTGTCTCTCTTCTGTTTTCTTACAGATGTCGGTCAACACGTGTTTTTCATGGTGAAGAAGAGTTGTGCATGTGAAGTGTTATGGCCGTGGCAGTTGGGCGTATTTGTGTCTTCACATCCACTGTGCAGCTTTTGCATGCTAACTGTTTAAGAAAATAAATCTGGAGAGGAATAGGGTGGCTATTGGGGAGGAGGAGGCCACAGTACAGGGTGGGCCATTTATATGGATACACCTTAATTTGGCTTTTTATATGGGTACATCATTTTATGTGAATGGTGAAATTAACAAACAAAACCACCACTATTGGTCTGACACTAACCCACATTGGATAGATCCCTCCAAGACTGTTGGAACAAAAAAAATTGATGGTATGATGTTGCATATGGGGTGTATACATAGATCAGGTGTATCCATATAAATGGCCCACCCTGTAGTATCCTTTAGTTTTGCAATGTGTAATATTTTTTATCTTCCATTGTATGTGTAAATGCATGCATGTTGTTTTCTCTTTTTCTGTGTTGTCTCTCTTCTTTTGTCTTCCAGATGGAGCTCCAGAAGTATTTTTTATGTTGATGAAGAGTTAGGCATGGGATTTGTTATAACATGTATTTGTTCCTTCTTTTTGCAACTTTCTTACACTTTGTGACTGTTTTTATTCTCTTTTCCTGTATAATATATAAGCATATATAATCCTCCTTTTTTGACTGGTCAATTTGTGCGTATTTCATGTGTAGATTTTATATTTGTCATTGTATGTGTTAATGCATGTTAGATGGTATCTCTTTTTCTGTGTTATCTGTCTTCTGTTTTTTACAGATGGGGTTTGCCGAGTATTTTTCATGGTGAAGAAGAGTTTGGCATGGGGTTTGTTATCACATAACATGTGTTTGCTCTGTCTCCTTGCAACTTTCTTGCACTTTTTGTTTGTTTTTTATTCTCTTTTCTAGTATAATAAGTATGCATATATAAACTTTTTTTTTTTAACAGGTCATTGTGCGCGTTTCATGGGTAGTATTTTAGATGTTATTGTATGTGTTAGTGCATGTAAGTTGGTATCTCTTTTTTTGTATTGTCTATCTTCTGTTTTCTTACAGATAGCAGTCGACAAGTATTTTTCATGTTGAAGAGGAGTTTGGCATCGGATTTGTTATAACATCTATTTGTTCTTTCTCCTTGCAACTTTCTTACTCTTTTTGTCTGACTTTTTTTCTCTTTTTCAGTATGATATCTGTGCATATATAAACAATCTTTTTTTACAGGTCACTTTGTGTGCATTTCATGGGTAGTATTTTATATCTGTCATTGTATGTGTTAATGCATGTAAGTTGATATCTCTTTTTTTGTGTTGTCTCTCTTCTGTTTTCTTTTCAGATGGTGGTGGAGAAGAATTTTTCATGTTAAAGAAGAGTGTTCCATGGGATTTGTTATAACATGTATTTGTTCTTTCTCCTTGCATTTTCCTTACTTTTTTTCTGTTTTTTTTTCTCTTTTCCAGTATATTATGTATGCATATAGTAACAGTCTTTTTTTACAGGTCACTTTGTGCGCATTTCATGTGCAGATTTTATACTTGTCATTTTATGTGTTAATGCATGTTAGATGGTATCTCTTTTTCTGTGTTGTCTCTCTTCTGTCTTTTACAGATGGGGTTTGCCGAGTATTTTTCATAGTGAAGAAGAGTTTGGCATGGGGTTTGTTATCACATAACATGTGTTTGCTCTGTCTCCTTGCAACTTATTTGCACTTTTTGTTTGTTTTTTATTCTCTTTTCTAGTATAATAAGTATGCATATATAAACAATCTTTTTTTACAGGTCACTTTGTGTGCCTTTCATGGGTAGTATTTTATATCTGTCATTGTATGTGTTAATGCATGTAAGTTAATATCTCTTTTTTTGGGTTGTCTCTCTTCTGTTTTCTTACAGATGGCGGTGGAGAAGTATTTTTCCTGTTAAAGAAGAGTGTTGCATGGGATTTGTTATAACATGTATTTGTTCTTTCTCCTTGCATTTTCCTTACTTTTTTTCTGTTTTTTTTTCTCTTTTCCAGTATATTATGTATTTATATAGTAACAGTCTTTTTTTTACAGGTCACTTTGTGCGCATTTCATGTGTAGATTTTATACTTGTCATTTTATGTGTTAATGCATGTTAGATGGTTTCTCTTTTTCTGTGTTGTCTCTCTTCTGTTTTCTTACAGATGGCGGTCAACACGTGTTTTTCATGGTGAAGAAGAGTTGTGCATGTGAAGTGTTATGGCCGTGGCAGTTGGGCGTATTTGTGTCTTCACATTCACTGTGCAGATTTGGCACGCTAACTGTTTAAGAAAATAAATCTGGAGAGGAATAGGGTGGCTATTGGGGAGGAGGAGGCCACAGTACAGGGTGGGCCGTTTTTATGGATACACCTTAATTTGGCTGTTTATATGAGTACATCATTTTACGTGAATGGTGAAATTAACAAACAAAACCACCACTATTGGTCTGACACTAACCAACATTGAATAGATCCCTCCAAGACTGTTGGAACAAAAAAATTGATGGTATGATGTTGTATATGGGGTGTATACATAGATCACGTGTATCCATATAAATGGCCCACCCTGTAGTATCCTTTAGTTTTGCAATGTGTAATATTTTATATCTTCCATTGTATGTGTAAATGCATGTATGTTGTTTTCTCTTTTTCTGTGTTGTCACTCTTCTTTTGTCTTCCAGATGGAGCTCCAGAAGTATTTTTTATGTTGATGAAGAGTTAGGCATGGGATTTGTTATAACATGTATTTGTTCCTTCTTTTTGCAACTTTCTTACACTTTGTGACTGTTTTTATTCTCTTTTCTAGTATAATATATAAGCATATATAATCCTTCTTTTTTGACTGGTCACTTTGTGCGTATTTCATGTGTAGATTTTATACTTGTCATTTTATGTGTTAATGCATGTTAGATGGTATCTCTTTTTCTGTGTTGTCTGTCTTCTGTTCTTTACAGATGGGGTTTGACGAGTATTTTTCATGGTGAAGAAGAGGTTGGCATGGGGTTTGTTATCACATAACATCTGTTTGCTCTGTCTCCTTGCAACTTTCTTGCACTTTTTGTTTGTTTTTTATTCTCTTTTCTAGTATAATAAGTATGCATATATAAACTTTTTTTTTACAGGTCACTGTGCGCATTTCATGGGTAGTATTTTAGATGTTATTGTATGTGTTAATGCATGTAAGTTGGTATCTCTTTTTTTTGTATTGTCTCTCTTCTGTTTTCTTACAGATGGCAGTCGACAAGTAATTTTCATGTTGAAGAGGAGTTTGGCATCAGATTTGTTATAACATCTATTTGTTCTTTCTCCTTGCAACTTTCTTAAGATGGCCACACACCATACAATTTTTTACATATCTGTTCAATTTAGGAATTGCAAACAATTTTTCTGACTGATTGTAACATTTCAAAAATATGACTAATGCACCACATATGCTAAATTTTTTTCCCCAAATATGATAAAAATGATTGGATACTTTGACAAAATTGCTAGGGTGTGTATAATAATAAATTGGCAATCTAACACACACCATACAATCTTTAGAAAGATTGAAGAAAAATATCTGGCATTCCGGATCGATAAAAATCGAAGAAAACGGGAAATCCGATCAGATTCTTCAGTCGATTGAAAAAAAAGCTTTCGATTTTTTCAGGAGATACGATCATTTTTATCGAATTACCGTGAAATCGGATCATTTTATTGTATCGTGTGTCCACCTTTACTGTTTTTGTCTGACTTTTTTTTTCTCTTTTTTAGTATGATATCTGTGCATATATAAACAATCTTTTTTTACAGGTCACTTTGTGTGCATTTCATGGGTAGTATTTTATATCTGTCATTGTATGTGTTAATGCATGTAAGTTGATATCTCTTTTTTTGTGTTGTCTCTCTTCTGTTTTCTTACAGATGGCGGTGGAGAAGCATTTTTCATGTTAAAGAAGAGCGTTGCATGGGATTTGTTATAACATGTATTTTTTCTTTCTCCTTACATTTTCCTTACTTTTTTCTGTTTTTTTTCTCTTTTCCAGTATATTATGTATGCATATAGTAACAGTCTTTTTTTTACAGGTCACTTTGTGCGCATTTTATGTGCAGATTTTATACTTGTCATTTTATGTGTTAATCCATGTTAGATGGTATCTCTTTTCTATGTTGTCTCTCTTCTGTTTTCTTATAGATGGCGGTCTACAAGTGTTTTTCTTGGTGAAGAAAAGTTGTGCATGTGAATTGTTATAGCAGTGGCAGTTGGGCGTATTTGTGTCTTCACATTCACTGTGCAGATTTTGCACGCTAACTGTTTAAGAAAATAAATCTGGAGAGGAATAGGGTGGCTATTGGGGAGGAGGAGGCCACAGTACAGGGTGGGCCATTTATATGGATACACCTTAATTTGGCTGTTTATATGGGTACATCATTTGATGTGAATGTGTAATGAACAGCGGAGATGCCGCCACGTGGTCTAGTGACAGGGCGGCTATCTTTGCGTTCAGACCGGCGGTTTCCATGCAGCGACATGCGTCTGGCTTGGCTGGACCTTCTAGTGCACACAGATGGAGAGCTATGCGTGCACGCACCAGGCGGCAGGCCATTTATACCAGCAGAAGGGGAATCAGCTGATCCCAGCTGCATTCTGGATTGGCTGAGTGGCTCAGGCGGAGCTGCACAGCACTGCAAGTATATATAGATCTTGCTTGTCTGTTGCTGTTTGTCTGCCGTTGCGAATACTTACGTGTGAGCACTCTGGCCTCAGTCAGATCTTACAGTGTGTTAGAACCAGGTGGACCTGGGAATTCACACATAGCTAGATTACGCTAGTGTCATTACTGTGTTATACTTTAGACCAGTTCCAGGGTGTTGTGACCAAGGGCCTCACACCCCAGACTAGGATTGTGATATATATCTGTTATTACCATTTGCTCGGGTGTTGTCGACCTGGCCTGCCAAACCCTTCTGGCTGTCACTCATCCCTCGAGTGTTCAGTCTGTCTGTACTACCCGCGACACTATTCCACCAAGTGTCAGTTAGCTGCAAGGACCTCTTGCTCAGCAAAGACTCCTTCCTGCAGTGCAGCCAGTGGCCTCTATCCCATTGGAGTCCCCTGGCTGCAGTACAGTCTGATTTCCGGTTTACCAGGGAATCACTGGCTGCTAGATTATCTCTATCTCCTCTGTCAAGGAGATATTCCCTGCACAGCCCAGAGCCACCTGCCCCTCAGGTGGTTCCTGGCCGAGCTGCCCGTATCTCCCGCCTCACGGGAGATAGCCTACGGTTTCACTTAACACTTATACTTCATTAGGTGTCCAGAGGTTAGCCATACTTATAGTATTGGTGATTCTGCAGATCATCCATAATCAAGTATACATTTGTATTATTGATGATTCTGCAGATCATCAATCAGATTCTCTCTGTGTGCTGACACCAATCATTACAGAATGGTGAAATTAACAAACAAAACCACCACTATTGGTCTGACACTAACCCACATTGGATATATCCCTCCAAGACTGTTGGAACAAAAAAATTGATGGTATGATGTTGTATATAGGGGTATACATAGATCAGGTGTATCCATATAAATGGCCCACCCTGTAGTATTCTTTAGTTTTGCAATGTGTAATATTTTATATCTTCCATTGTATGTGTAAATGCATGTATGCTGTTTTCTCTTTTTCTGTGTTGTCTCTCTTCTTTTGTCTTCCAGATGGAGCTCCAGATGTATTTTTATGTTGATGAAGAGTTGGGCATGGGATTTGTTATAACATGTATTTGTTCCTTCTTTTTGCAATTTTCTTACACTTTGTGACTGTTTTTATTCTCATTTCCAGTATAATATATAAGCATATATAATCCTTTTTTGACTGGTCACTTTGTGCGTATTTCATGTGTAGATTTTATATTTGCCATTGTATGTGTTAATGCATGTTAGATGGTATCTTTTTCTGTGTTGTCTGTCTTCTGTTTTTTTTTACAGACAACAGCATAACTGCCAGGTAGACCACGCAACACCGACAGCCAGGCCACAGCATCACCGCCAGGTAGACCACAGCATCACCGCCAGGTAGACCACAGCATCACCGGCAGGCAGGCCACAGCATCACCGGCCGTTAGACCGCACCACCATTTCCAGCCTTGCCTCAGCATCACCCCCAGCCAGGCCACGGCAGCCCCGCCAGCCAGGCCACGGCATCCCCGCCAGGCAGGCCACGGCATCCCCGCCAGGCAGGCCACGGCATCCCCGTCAGGCAGGCCACGGCATCACAGCATTGTCAGATCAGTTCAGCCCCACCCATCACCATGCCTACATGTAATCAGATAAATGGCCACACCCATTTCTTGCATCGGGGCGCTGTTGCGCCGCAAATTCACCATGCCCTAGTGCCCAGGGGTTCCTCAGATCTCCCAGGATCCTAGCAACGCTCCTGCTCAAATGTATTTTATATTTTCAGAAATAAATACTGTGGGTGGGATTTACCTCATATACTTTTGGCAGGGTTGCCACCTCCTCCCTATATATGCCGACACATCTAAGTTATACAGGTTTTTGGGCTACTCACATATAATCAGTGCTTAAACTGTATCTAACTAGCCACAAGGCATGTATAATTCACGTGTGCTGGTATTTAATCGGATGAGGTGGCAACCCTGAATGTGGATTGAAAAGCTGACATTTTTTTGAAGCACACCTGAAGTGAGAGAGTTATGGAGGCTGCCATATTTATTTCCTTTAACACAGTACCAGTTGCCTGGCTGTCCTGCTCATCTCTTTGGTGGCAGTAGTATCTGAATCATTCACCTGAAACAATCATGCGGATAACCAGTCATGCTTCAATCTGAAACATCAGATCTTCATACTTATTCAGGGTCTGTGGCTAAAAGTATTAGGCCACATTCACAGTGGGACATTGCATTGTGTTCCCTGTATGACAGGAACGTAACGGAACATGATGTGCCACATGCAGTGAAACATACAGGCCATGAAAAGTATGCTTCACTGTACCTGTTAAGGCTCGCATTTAGCAGTAATGTACTGCAATTAGTTTCACTGCAACACTACCACCGTACTGTGAATGTTGCATAGGTGGTGCATTGCAGTGCGGTAAGTCACTTTGAGCGACCGTTATGCCACACCACAATGCACCACTGTGAACATGGTCTTAGAGAAAGAAGTTCAAAAGTAGAGCCAGGTAATTTGCATTGTTTTAAAGGAAATATATTTGGCAGTCCACATATCCCTCTCACTTTAGGTGAAGTGGTTAATAATTTAAGGGAACCTGAGCAGTAACCCCCCCCCCCCCGAATTCTAGATTTACCTGGGGCTTCTTCCATTGTGCTGGAGGAAGGACAGAAGGAAGTCAGACTGTACTCACCACCCATGGGCAATTGTGCAGGAGGAAGGGCAGAAGGAAGTCAGTCTGTACTCACCACCCATGGGCGATTGTGTTGGTAGAAGGGCAGAAGGAAGTCAGTCTGTACTCACCACCCATGGGCGATTGTGTTGGTAGAAGGGCAGAAGGAAGTCAGTCTGTACTCACCACTCATGGGCGATTGTGCAGGAGGAAGGGCAGAAGGAAGTCAGTCTGTACTCACCACCCATGGGCGATTGTGCTGGAGGAAGGACAGAAGGAAGTCAGTCTGTACTAACCACCAATAGGCGATTGTGCAGGAGGAAGGGCAGAAGGAAGTCAGTGTGTACTCACCACCCATGGGCGATTGTGTTGGTAGAAGGGCAGAAGGAAGTCAATCTGTACTCACCACCCATGGGCGATTGTGCAGGAGGAAGGGCAGAAGGAAGTCAGTCTGTACTTACCACCCATGGGCGATTGTGTTGGTAGAAGGACAGAAGGAAGTCAGTCTGTACTCACCACCCATGGGCGATTGTGCAGGAGGAAGGGCAGAAGGAAGTCAGTGTGTACGCACCACCCATGGGCGATTGTGTTGGTAGAAGGCCAGAAGGAAGTCAGTGTGTATGCACTATCCATTACCGATTGTGCAGGAGGAAGGACAGAAGGAAGTCAGTGTGTAATCACCACCCATGGGCAATTGTTCCTGGAGGAAGGCCTTCATATCTCTACCAGACATAAGCTCCAGCAAGATGAAGAGTGGAAGGGTCTGCAGACTGACTCCGATACAACATACTATATTCTGGTGACTGTTTTCCCTGTACACAGTAAGTTCAGAGGGAAAATGTAAGTTTTGTTCTAATAATAAAAAAATACTAATTAAGAATATTACATGTGCATGCATTTTATTTACATCAAGAGTATGGCTGTTAATTTATCAACTCTATGAATCAATGTTAAATGGCTCTACAGAGATCATTTAAAGAGCTCAGCAGTGCAGGGGTTTGTGTCATCTGATGTACTATCAAAGTTAACAAGTTTTTCTCTTAAGCCTGGTAAATGTCTTCAATTATAATTGTAAAATGATTGGCCAGTTTTACCACTTCCATGTTCTGTGAGGGCCAACATATTTTTTTTATATTGTGAACAGATTATGTAGGTAAACTCTCATACTACATGGAGGTGGTAAAATTGGTCAATGATTGGCTGATGAATATTGAATGTGTGTAGGCTTTAGGACTCTTTTCCACAGGCAGCTGGAGGCGGTGAATTCCTTGGTGCAGTATCTGGTGTTACTGTAGTCATCTGTCTTGAGTCAAATGGACTAGAAACAGATGCTGCCAGTGGTAAGTGTGGCTTATCCCAGGGTGCAAAGTCTCTTGTTCACACACAACACGCAACTGTGGCCACAAAACCAGGGACAGGTGTGTGTGTGTGTGAGTGCGATAAGACCTGCAGATGCCCAGTAGGACCAGCAGGACAGTAACAAGCACATACACAAATACAGTGTCTACTTCATCCAAACCATAAATGCCTGGTAGTTAGCAAGAAGGCAGACAGCAAGTGTCTGCCCTCTGTTCTCACTAACCCAACAAGGCGGTTTTATGTAAAATGGGTCCCTGGGGAAAAAATGATTTGACCAGAACATCCCCGACTTGGGAGGCCCTAAGAAGTTAGAGACCATGGACAGCCGCCCAGTTTGGCCTTATAAAAGCATTGGCACTGTTCACATGACTACATTTTAAAAACAGAAATTTTAGCTTTGGATTATAAAGATAACATTTAGATGCTCTGTTTGCCACAGTATTAAGGTTCATACACACCTACCAACTATCTGCCAAACTTGTCTGTTAGGCCCCATTCATATGCTCAACAGTGGTCTTTTATGCAGCACAATTATCAAACAGCTTTTGTTGTGAAACAAGTTGAAACAACTAAAAAAAGTATTTTGCTATTGTTCAAAAAGCTGATAAGACTGATAAGAAGTCAATCCAACAGTTGGATTGACTTATCAGTCTTATCAGCTGTTTGAACAATAACAAAATACTTTTTTTAGTTGTTTTAACTTGTTTCACAACGAAAGTTGTATGGGGTTTAACAGACAAGTTTGGTAGATAGTTGGGCAGATAGTTGGTAGGTGTGTATGAACCTTAAGACAGTTTTCCAATAAGGTTCTCACTTCTTCAGGCCATAAAACATACAAAAAAATGAGGGTACTTTTAGCTGCACCTCGTTATTAGTTCTAAAAGATGTTTCATTACAGATGCATATAGAATGCCCGGGAATCTCTTCCATTGCTTAGAACTGAGGACACTGCCCTGCAGGAGTGATGAAGCTTCTAGAACTGAAAACGGTATTCAGTTAGAGAGACTTAAAGGACAACCGAGGTGACATTTGACATGGTGAGATAGACAGGGCAGTTCCTAGGCCAAAATGCACCCAGGGCGAGGGTGTAAAAATTGCAACCCCCCCCCCCCACAGCGGAATTAGGTATACGTACCCGCAGTATAGGTTAGCCAGGTCTAGTTGCACTCAGTATAGGTAGCCAGCTATAGGTCCCCCCAGTATAGGTAGCCAGGCATAGGTGCCCCAGTATAGGTTAGCCAGGTAGGTGCCTCCAGTATAGGTAGCCGGTATAGTTGCCCCCAGCACAGGTTAGCTAGGTGGGTGCCTCTAATATAGGGAGTCAGAATAGTTGCTCCCAGCATAGATTAGATAGGTAGGTGCCCCCAGTATAGGTTAGGTATGTGCCTCCAATATAGGTAGCCAATATAGTTGCCACCAGTATAGGCTAGGTAGGTAGGTGCCCCTAATACAGGTTAGATAAGTAGGTGCCCCAGTATAGGTTAGATAGATAGCTGCCCCCCAGTTTAGGTTACATTAGGTAGGATCCCTATCTAACCTATACTGGGGGCACCTACATAATCTAACCTATACTGGGGGCAGCTGCCTATCTAACCTATGTTAAATAGGTAGCTGCCCCCAGTATAGGTTAGATTAGGTAGGTGGTCCCCAGTATAGGTTAGATTAGGTAGCTGTCCCCCAGTAAAGGTTAGATTAGGTAGGTGCCCCCCAGTATAGGCTAGATTAGGTAGCTGCCCCCCAGTATAGGCTAGATTAGGTAGCTGCCCCCCAGTATAGGTTAAATTAGGTAGGTGACCCCCAGTATAGGTTAGATTAGGTAGCTGTCCCCCAGTATAGGTTAGATTAGGTAGCTGTCCCCCAGTATAGGTTAGATTAAGTAGGTTCCCTCAGTATAGGTTAGATTAGGTAGCTGCCCCCCAGTATAGGTTAGATAGGTAGCTGCCCCCCAGTATAGGTTAGATTAGGCAGCCACCCTCTACCTAATCTAACCTTCCTGCTAAACAGTAAGCAGCGTGTGTATCAGTGGCTGGGCAGAGGAGGAGACCAGCGGCGAGCGAGCGGTGATTGGAACACAGGCAGGTGAGTTGCCCTCAGCAGAGTGAGCGCAGGGAAGCACTGTGTACAGTCAGACTCTGAGGGGGAATGGCGGACATCGGAGAGGAAGGGAGGGAGAGGTCAGGCTGCCCTCCCCGTGGCTGACTCCCCCCCTCCATTACAGTGCCCCTACTCCTTCAGCACTCAGGGCGGCCGCACGGTTCGCACGGCCCTAGAAACGGGCATGGAGACATGTGTATGTACAGTGCCTAGCACACAAATAACTAGGCTGTGTTCCTTTTTTCGTTCTCTGCCAGAAAGAGTTAAAAATCAGGTATGCAAGTGACAGTTTCTGTCCAGGTCGGGACCGAGTCAGACTGGGTCAGATTATAGCATAACCCTCACTGATTAGTAATTACAGCTATAAAATACTTTCCTGTCAGTAAATGGCTTCTGAGAGCAGGAAAGAGATAAAAAGGGTCAATTATTCATAGATTTGAGCTCTAGCATACTTTAATGAAGGTGTTTCATAGCAGAAACAATGAAACAGTAAAAACTTAAAAACTAGATTTAAATATAAAACTGTGGGATATAAAAAAGTCACTGAAGTGAAAGGGATATGGAGGCTGCCATATTTATTTCCTCTTAAACAATACCAGTTGCCTGGCAGCCCTGCTGATCTATTTGGCTGCAGTAGTGTCTGAATAACACCGGAAACAAGCATGCAGCCAATCTTGGCAGATCTGACAGTAATGTCAGAAACACACAAATGCTTGTTCAGGTCCTATGGCTAAAAGTATTAGAGGTAGAGGATCAGCAGGACAGCCAGGCAACTGGTATTGCTTAAAAGGAAATAAATAAGGGAGTCTCCATATCTCTCTCATTACAGTTATCCTATAATATCATTGGGTATATTTAATATAATTGTATCTTAAGGGTTTACAAGGAATCGAGCTGCTTCTCTTCCCCTCCATTCTGTCCTTTTCTCATGTTTTAACGCAAACTTGTCAGAAACCTGGGCAGTAGAAAAGGAGGAAAAATAATATTACGAAGACAAAATACATAGCTGGGACAATCCTCTGCGAAACCTCCATATGAAAGCAGCCTTACAAAGTGTTTCATGGGGGTTCTCCTGCTCTTCCTCAGAATAAATCATGCACTTCCAGCCCAAAGGGTTGTATCTTAGAGGAATCCCATGCTATGTGCCTTAAGTCTCCAGTCACAAGTTGACATCTCCAGCACAAGTTTGAAGTTGAAGGAAAGATTTTATGTAATTTAGCCAGAGTACAGTACCAGGAAGTAAGAAATGTGTCATTCTGTTCTTGCGCGTAAACATTGAGGGATGTCTTATGTGCCCTAAGAAATATTTGGTCCCACTGCGCATCAGAGCTGCCTCCCCAGGGCCCCTGCCCTTAGTTTGAAAGGGTAGAAGCACCTGGCTATCGATTGGATTGAGCAGATTATAAAGCCATGAGGTTGTGTGCCTATCATGGTCTTGGGATCTACATTTCTGATCAAATGGCATGTATGTGTGCCTAAGGTACTAGGCCATCTTCCCAGTAGAGGAGAAATGGGCAATTTGGGGGTATTTCCAATGAGAGATTGGATTAGGAGAAGTCATTGATTTGCAAGTTTCGTATGGGGCTTTGACAAGGTGTGGTTGACTTGCACTGTGGCCATGCGTGGACTGGCCCGGGGGGAAATTGCCCCCCATCCCCCCGGGCCAGTCCACGCATGGCCACAGTCTTGGCCCCTGCATTGTGGGCCGCGGGTACGCGGCTGTCATATCAAGAAAACTGGCCCACTGGCCCGCGCTCCTAGGATTACATGCGTCACAGCCTTCCAAAGTAATTGATAGCAGCGGCTGCTATGGGGTTTACGGACGCAGTATCCACAGACTTCATGTGTCCCAGTCACCATGGTAACCCTACAGCGCGCTCGGATGGTGCAGGCTGGATGCAGGTGGAGTGTGGAGCCTCTGCCTTTTCTGCAGATTGAAAGCTCCACCCACCTGGATTTCAATGTCAGCTGCGCGCGGACCAAATTCATACGCAGGTGGTGGAGGATTTTCAGGCCCAGACCTCCTCTCACTGCTCCAGGCGGTGCTGCAACGGCTTCCTGTACAGCGGACTGGGCAGCAGCAACTCATGGAAGCATGCACACTGCTGATGGCCTCGGTACGCTGGAGGAAGAAGGCACAATCCTGGACTGTTGCTGCTGCTTTGCATCTGCAGCAACCAGCAAGGTAAAATGCAGCTTAAAATTGTAAACTTTTTTTTGCACCTCCCCCCACTTGCTTCACTATATCCACAACCCCCCCCCCCCCCCCCATGCCAGCACCTAGATGCTAACTGCCCGCCCAGCCAGCCCTTATATGTTCCCTTTCAACCCCAGCTACCACCCAGCACCTAGATGTTCCCGGCCCCCCCCCCCCCAGCCAGCCCCTATATGTTCCCTCCCAGCACCTACCTAGATGCTAACTACCCCCCCTCCCCAGCCAGCACCTATGTTGCCTCCCACCCCAGCTACCATCCAGCACCTAGATGCTAACTGCCCCTCCCTTCCCAGCCAGCCCCTATATATTATGTTCCTTCCCAGTACCTAGATTCTAACTGCCCCCCCCCCCTCAGAGCCGGATTAAGACCATGCAGGGCCCCAAGCAGAGCAATAAATTTAGCCCCCCCCCCCCCCACACACACACACTGTTGAAAGGATGTCTCCCCAGCATACAGCATCTCACAGTAGTGAGTGCACCGCTCACTTTTTTGTAAATATTCTTTTTCATCTTTTTATGGAACAGACAGCACTGAAGATATGACGCTGTGATACTCTGTAGAGCAGTCAGTGTACAGCGAGGCAAATTTAAGATCAACAACTTCATGATTGTTTACACCGAAAATGTGATGACCGCTTGTACTTCTTTATTGTTGCCTAAGCCTGCCACATGGCAAATGTGACTGTAGTGTCTTGTACGCACCATGCTATTTCTCAATAGATAGATGAGTTAAATCAATTATCTGAAAAGTCCGAATGGATTTACAATCATTTTTCTGATCATTTTCTAAACACTTCTATACAAAATTGATCAGAAAAACGATCGGAAATCAGAATCGGATCACGATCGGATCTGTCAGAAATAATCTATTTGACCTGTCTATCTGATGGGAAATTGCATGGTGTGTACCGGGCATTCGGGTTGTGAGGATCTCGTAAAGCAAGATTGGAGTTTATTCACTGCAAGACCAAATTTGTCAGTTTTGCTCCCTCATTCTCACTAGTCATACACAGGTCAATAATGCCCCAATATGTCTAGCCAATTGATCATTATTCCATTCAATTGGTTAGTGATCAACCTCTGTAACAGCAAGTTTAATTCTGATAGGCTTCAGCAGAACTCTATCAAGCTTCAAGTGCTGTACTGCTCCATGCAGAGCAAAGTTATGGACCATCGATCCCCAACCACTACTGTCCTGCCCCCATACCACAGAGATTGATAAACAGCACAATATCGCTTGAAAGCCAATCGATTGGATATACAGTATATGAGAAATAGATTACTGGAAGATTCAATCAGTGTTCAAAATCGATGTGTGCATAGCCAGCTTTAGATATTTTTTGGCCAATTAGGGTGATAAAATTAAGGTCAAGTTCAGCAATGGCAGGAACCAACTGTGCACATCACAAGCTGAACTCTTATCTCTGTAGTAGAGCATTGCTGCAGAGATCTAAAGACAAAGAGTTGAACAGAGACAATAAACAGAACAGAGACAGACAATAAATCTTTATGTGCCTCTTATGTGGGAGATAAAATTAGGCTAATAAGTTCAGCAAAGACCGGAACTAAATGTAAACATTACGCACAGAAGTCATAGGCTTTTGAACAAATGATGATGCTACTATGAAAAAAAGTTTAACTACAGATGTTTTTGCCACATCCAATTTCTCTAGCTGTGATCTCTTCATACAGCGGCTCCTGTATGAAGAGATCACATTCCAGCACCCAGCCCGTGTCTGACAGCTCTGATTTAAGGGGAGGGGGTTAACTCTGTGTGTGCCTGCTTGTATAACTTCTTATCTCTGTAGTAGAGAATTACTGCAGAGATCTTGTTTTTAAAGACTGAAAGAGTTACTAAAGGACTACATGAACAGAGGCAATAAATCTTTATGGGGCCCTTTTGACCTACTACGGGCCCATAAGCAGTTGATTAGTCTGCCTGGTTGAAGATCCGGCTCTGCTCCCCCCCCCCCCCCCAGCTCAGCCAGCACCTATATATGTTTCCTCCCACCGCAGCTACCACCCAGCACCTAGATGCTAACTGCCCCTAACTTCCCCTCCCAGCCAGCCCCTATATGTTCCCTCCCAGCACCTAGATGCTAACTGCCCCCCCTCCCCCCAAGCCAGCACCTATATGTTCCCTCCCACCGCAGCTACCATCCAGCACCTAGATGCTAACTGCCCCTAACTTACCCCCCCCCCAGTCAGCCCCTATATGTCCCCTCCCAGTACCTAGATGCTAACTGCCCCCCCTCCCCCCAGCCAGCACCTATATGTTCCCAACCACCCCAGCTACCATCCAGCACCTAGATGCTAACTGACCCTCCCCATCCCCAGCCCAGCCAGCCCCTATAAGTTGCCTCCCAGCACCTAGATGCTAACTGCCCTCCCCCCTCCCCACCAGCCCAGCCAAGCCAGCACCTATATGTTCCCTTCCACACCAGCTACCATCCAGCACCTAGATGGTAACTGCCCCCCCCCAACCCAGCCAGCACCTACTGTATATGTTCCCATCTCAAGATGCTACCTCCCACCCCAGCTAGCATCTGCATGCTCCCTCCCACCCCAGCTAGCACACATCACCTAGATGCTAACTCCCCCCACCCCAGCCAGCACCTAGATGCTCCGCTCACACCCACCCCAGCCAGCACCTAGATGCTCCCTCACACCCACCCCAGCCAGCACCTAGATGCTCCCTCACACCCATCTTACCCATCACCTAGATGCTCCCTCACACCCACCCCAGCCATCACCTAGATGCTCCCGCACACCCACCCCAGCCAGCACCTAGGATGCTCCCTCACACCCACCCCAGCCAGCACCTAGGATGCTCCCTCACACCCACCCCAGCCAGCACCTAGATGCTCCCACACACCCACCCCAGCCAGCACCTAGATGCTCCCACACACCCACCCCAGCCAGCACCTATATGCTGCCTCACACCCACCCCAGCCAGCACCTAGATGCTCCCTCACACCCACCCCAGCCAGCACCTAGGATGCTCCCTCACACCCATCTTAGCCAGAATCTAGATGCTCCCTCACACCCATCCCAGTCAGCAGATGTACTGGGGGAGGACATAAACACTGTCTTGGACCCTGACAAAGTTGAAAAACCAATCTACGCCTCTGCTCATCCCTCTACACCCTACTCACTATATGAAGGGGAGCACATAGGAAGGAGGACCACTACCAGGGGATAAAATTGATAGTGGGGGGCACCATGGAGGCCATAAATGGGGAACACTAGACCTAGTGAGAGCCATATAAGGATGAGGGGCATGCATTTGGGCTGGGGCTGCTGTAGGGCATCAGCTATGCATTTGGGCTGGGGCTGCCGTGAAAGGGCCTCTGGGTTGCGTTTTCCCCCCAGGCCAAAAGGTCCCAGTCCTCCCCTGCTTCCAAAGTAATTGATAGCAGCGGCTGCTATCGGGTTTACGGACGCAGTATCCACAGACTTCATGCGTCCCAGTCACCATGGTAACCCTACAGCGCGATCGGATGGTGCAGGCTGGACGCAGGTGGAGTGTGGAGCCTCTGCCTTTTCTGCAGATTGACAGCTCCACCCACCTGGATTTCAATGTCAGCGGCGCGCGGACCAAATTCATACGCAGGTGGTGGAGGATTTTCAGCCCCATACCTCCTCTCACTGCTCCAGGCGGTGCTGCAACGGCTTCCTGTACAGCGGACTGGGCAGCAGCAACTCATGGAAGCATGCACACTGCTGATGGCCTCGGTACGCTGGAGGAAGAAGGCACAATCCTGGACTGTTGCTGCTGCTTTGCATCTGCAGCAACCAGCAAGGTAAAATGCAGCTTAAAATTGTTAACTTATTTTTTCTCCCCCCCCCCCCCCCACTTGCTTCACTAGATCCTCAACCCCCCCCCCCCTTGCTTCACTAGATCCTCAACCCCTCCCCCCCCACACCAGCACCTAGATGCTAACTGCCCGCCCAGCCAGCCCTTATATGTTCCCTTCCAACCCCAGCTACCACCCAGCACCTAGATGCTACCTTCCCCCCCTCCAGCCAGCCCCTATGTGTTGCCTCCCACCGCAGCTACCACCCAGCACCTAGATGCTAACTGCCCCCCCTCGCCCCCAGCCAACACCTATATGTTCCCAACCACCCCAGCTACCACCCAGCACCTAGATGCTAACTGACCCTCCCCACCCCCAGCCAGCCCCTATATGTTGCCTCCCAGCATCTAGATGCTAACTGTCCCCCCCCCCCCTTCCCCACCAGCCCAGCCAATCCACCACCTATATGTTCCCTTCCACACCAGCTACCATCCAGCACCTAGATGGTAACTGCCCCCCCCCAACCCAGCCAGCACCTATATGTTTCCATCTCAAGATGCTACTTCCCACCCCAGCTAGCGTCTGCATGCTCCCTCCCACCCCAGCTAGCACACAGCACCTAGATGCTAACTCCCCCCACCCCTGCCAGCACCTAGATGCTCCCTGACACCCACCCCAGCCAGCACCTAGATGCTCCTTCACACCCACCCCAGCCAGCACCTAGATGCTCGGTTATCGGTTTCTGTAGAAACATACCATGCACAGAATGCTGAGAGATCCAGGAGTGCACACCAATTACCTTGGTGGTATTGTCACGTGCCTCCCACCAAATCACAAACCCCACTTGGTCTTTATTTACTTTGCCAGCAACTACCTCCTGCAGGTGCATGGCCAATATTCTTGCTAATATTTTCACATCTAGTTTCAGCAAGGATATTAGCTAGTAGCTCTGGCAAAGACTCGGGTCCTTGCCACTTTTAGGTAGCACTGTGATGTGAGCCTCAAGCAACTGTTAAGAGGGAGTGATGCCAGGAGGGATCCCATTAAATGCCTTAAAGGGAACCTTAACTCTGAGATGAAAAAAAAAGTTTCACTTACCTGGGGCTTTCCCAAGGCCCCTGCAGCTGTCCTGTGCCCTCGCAGCTCCTCAATTGTCCTCCGTTCCTCCGCTGTGGCTTAGTTTCGTTTTTGGCCGACTGCCAGTCGGCTCCCAGCAACGAGTCCATTTCTTCGCCTTCCCCGCTGTGAACTGCATCATGCAGGCGTACTTCACATGACGCGCTTCACAGCGGGGAAGGCGAAGAAATGGACGCATTGCTGGGAGCCGACTGGTAGTCGGCCGAAAACGAAACTAAGCCACAGTGGAGGAACGGAGGACAATTGAGGAGCTGCGAGGGCACAGGATGGCTGCACGGGGCTTGGGAAAGCCCCATGTAAGTGAAACTTTTTTTTCATCTCAGAGTTAAGGTTCCCTTTAAGGAAGGCTGGAGCCAGAGCAGTAGCATAGAGCCTATAGTACTGCAAGGTTAGGCCATCTGGGCCTGGACTTTTAGGGTGAAGAAACCAAATTCGGCCAAGAAATTGGATAGGTTAGCCCTTCTACTCTCAGGGCTGAGAGCAGTTAAAATTATAGAACTGAGATCAATACTTTTGGTAGGCGCTGGCTATATCTTTGAAAGTGTGACACAGTTTCCCTTCTGAATTTTTGCAAATGAAAATGTATGGTTTGTAGCATAAATTTTCATTTGCATTCACTTTGTAGGCGGTATAAGAGTTCCTCTCTCAGAGAGTGCAGTTCCTGTAATGTGGCCTGTACTAGAGTAGAGACATCTTATGCTGCTGCTCCTATTTTTGAATCTTAGATATAAGAAACTCATACCTAGCCAGTCTGTCTTTTTTTGCAGAGCTCCCAATTTGAGAAGTACACCCCTAATGACCACCTTATGGGCTTCCCACACCGTTAGAACATTGCAGAAGAGCATAGAAACTCCAGGAGCACACGTCAATAAAACTCCATCTCTTTAATTTCCTTAAAACTAGATGCACC